>NW_027488771.1:0-300000 GCF_050948215.1 Halictus rubicundus
TCCTCTATCCGATCCTCTATTCTATCCTATCCTGTATCCTGTCCTATCCTCTATCCAATCCTATCCTCTATCCTATCCTATCCTCTATCCTATCCTATCCTCTATCCTATCCTATCCTCTATCCTATCCTATCCTCTATCCTATCCTATCCTCTATCCGATCCTCTATCCTATCCTATCCTCTATCCTATCCGATCCTCTATCCTATCCTATCCTCTATCCTATCCTATACTCTATCCTATCCTATCCTCTATCCTATCCTATCCTCTATCCTATCCTATCCTCTATCCTATCCTATCCTCTATCCTATCCTATCGTCTATCCTATAATATCCTCTATCCTATCCTATCCTCTATCCTATCCTATCCTCTATCCTATCCTATCCTCTATCCTATCCTATCGTCTATCCTATCCTATCCTCTATCCTATCCTATCGTCTATCCTATCCTATCCTCTATCGTATCCTATCCTCTACCCTATCCTATCCTCTATCCTATCCTACCCTCTATCCTATCCTATCCTCTATCCTTTCCTCTATCCTAATCTATCCTCTATCCTATCCTATCCTCTATCCGATCCTCTATCCTATCCTATCCTGTATCCTGTCCTATCCTAATCTATCCTCTATCCTATCCTATCCTCTATCCGATCCTCTATCCTATCCTATCCTGTATCCTGTCCTATCCTCTATCCTATCCTATCCTCTATCCTATCCTCTATCCTATCCTCTATCCTATCCTCTATCCTATCCTATCCTCTATCCTATCCTATCCTCTATCCTATCGTATCCTCTATCGTATCCTATCCTCTATCCTATCCTATCCTCTATCCTATCCTTTCCTCTATTCTATCCAATCCTCTATCCTATCCTATCCTCTATCCTATCCTATCCTCTATCCTATACTATCCTCTATCCTATCCTATCCCCTATCCTATCCTATCCTCTATCTATTCCACTATCCTATCCTATCCTCTATCCTATCCTATCCTCTATCCTATCCTATCCTCTATCCAATCCTATCCTCTATCCTATCCTATCCTCTATCCTATCCTATCCTCTATCCTATCCTATCCTCTATCCTATCCTTTCCTCAATCCTATCCTATCCTCTATCCTTTCCTCTATCCTATCCTATCCTCTATCCTATCCTATCCTCTATCCTATCCTATCCTCTATCCTATCCTATCCTCTATCCTATCCTATCCTCTATCCTATCCTATCCTCTATCCTATCCTATCCTCTATCCTATCCTATCCTCTATCCTATCCTATCCTCTATCCTATCCTATCCTCTATCCTATCCTATCCTCTATCCTATCCTATCCTCTATCCGATCCTCTATCCTAACCTATCCTCTATCCTATCCTATCCCCTATCCTATCCTATCCTCTATCCTCTCCTCTATCCTATCCTATCCTATCCTCTATGCTATCCTACCCTCTTTCCTATCCTATCCTCTATCCTATCCTATCCTCTATCCTATATTATCCTCTATCCTATCCTATCCTCTATCGTATCCTATCCTCTATCCTGTCCTATCCTCTATCCTATCCTATCCTCTATCCTATCCTATCCTTTATCCTATCCTATCATCTATCCTATCCTACCCTGTATCCTATCCTATCCTCTGTCCTATCCTATCCTCTATCCTTTCCTCTCCTCTATCCTATCCTATCCTCTATCCTATCCTATCCTCTATCCTATCCTATCCTCTATCCTATCCTATCCTCTATCCGATCCTCTATCCTATCCTATCCTCTATCGTATCCTATCCTCTATCCTATCCTATCCTCTATCCTATCCTCTATCCTATCCTATCCTCTATCCTATCCTATCCTCTATCCTATCCTATCCTCTATCCTATCGTATCCTCTATCGTATCCTATCCTCTATCCTATCCTATCCTCTATCCTATCCTTTCCTCTATTCTATCCAATCCTCTATCCTATCCTATCCTCTATCCTATCCTATCCTCTATCCTATATTATCCTCTATCCTATCCTATCCTCTATCGTATCCTATCCTCTATCCTGTCCTATCCTCTATCCTATCCTATCCTCTATCCTATCCTATCCTTTATCCTATCCTATCATCTATCCTATCCTACCCTGTATCCTATCCTATCCTCTGTCCTATCCTATCCTCTATCCTTTCCTCTCCTCTATCCTATCCTATCCCCTATCCTATCCTATCCTCTATCCTCTCCTCTATCCTATCCTATCCTATCCTCTATGCTATCCTACCCTCTTTCCTATCCTATCCTCTATCCTATCCTATCCTCTATCCTATATTATCCTCTATCCTATCCTATCCTCTATCGTATCCTATCCTCTATCCTGTCCTATCCTCTATCCTATCCTATCCTCTATCCTATCCTATCCTTTATCCTATCCTATCATCTATCCTATCCTACCCTGTATCCTATCCTATCCTCTGTCCTATCCTATCCTCTATCCTATCCTATCCTCTATCCTATCCTATCCTCTATCCTATCCTATCCTCTATCCTATCCTATCCTCTATCCGATCCTCTATCCTATCCTATCCTCTATCCTATCCGATCCTCTATCCTATCCTATCCTCTATCCTATCCTATACTCTATCCTATCCTATCCTCTATCCTATCCTATCCTCTATCCTATCCTATCCTCTATCCTATCCTATCCTCTATCCTATCCTATCGTCTATCCTATAATATCCTCTATCCTATCCTATCCTCTATCCTATCCTATCCTCTATCCTATCCTATCCTCTATCCTATCCTATCGTCTATCCTATCCTATCCTCTATCCTATCCTATCGTCTATCCTATCCTATCCTCTATCGTATCCTATCCTCTACCCTATCCTATCCTCTATCCTATCCTACCCTCTATCCTATCCTATCCTCTATCCTTTCCTCTATCCTAATCTATCCTCTATCCTATCCTATCCTCTATCCGATCCTCTATCCTATCCTATCCTGTATCCTGTCCTATCCTAATCTATCCTCTATCCTATCCTATCCTCTATCCGATCCTCTATCCTATCCTATCCTGTATCCTGTCCTATCCTCTATCCTATCCTATCCTCTATCCTATCCTCTATCCTATCCTCTATCCTATCCTCTATCCTATCCTATCCTCTATCCTATCCTATCCTCTATCCTATCGTATCCTCTATCGTATCCTATCCTCTATCCTATCCTATCCTCTATCCTATCCTTTCCTCTATTCTATCCAATCCTCTATCCTATCCTATCCTCTATCCTATCCTATCCTCTATCCTATACTATCCTCTATCCTATCCTATCCCCTATCCTATCCTATCCTCTATCTATTCCACTATCCTATCCTATCCTCTATCCTATCCTATCCTCTATCCTATCCTATCCTCTATCCAATCCTATCCTCTATCCTATCCTATCCTCTATCCTATCCTATCCTCTATCCTATCCTATCCTCTATCCTATCCTTTCCTCAATCCTATCCTATCCTCTATCCTTTCCTCTATCCTATCCTATCCTCTATCCTATCCTATCCTCTATCCTATCCTATCCTCTATCCTATCCTATCCTCTATCCTATCCTATCCTCTATCCTATCCTATCCTCTATCCTATCCTATCCTCTATCCTATCCTATCCTCTATCCTATCCTATCCTCTATCCTATCCTATCCTCTATCCTATCCTATCCTCTATCCTATCCTATCCTCTATCCGATCCTCTATCCTAACCTATCCTCTATCCTATCCTATCCCCTATCCTATCCTATCCTCTATCCTCTCCTCTATCCTATCCTATCCTATCCTCTATGCTATCCTACCCTCTTTCCTATCCTATCCTCTATCCTATCCTATCCTCTATCCTATATTATCCTCTATCCTATCCTATCCTCTATCGTATCCTATCCTCTATCCTGTCCTATCCTCTATCCTATCCTATCCTCTATCCTATCCTATCCTTTATCCTATCCTATCATCTATCCTATCCTACCCTGTATCCTATCCTATCCTCTGTCCTATCCTATCCTCTATCCTTTCCTCTCCTCTATCCTATCCTATCCTCTATCCTATCCTATCCTCTATCCTATCCTATCCTCTATCCTATCCTATCCTCTATCCGATCCTCTATCCTATCCTATCCTCTATCCTATCCTATACTCTATCCTATCCTATCCTCTATCCTATACTAGCCTCTACCTTATCCTATCCTCTATCCTATCCAATTACCTATCCTACCCTCTATCCTATCCTATCCTCTATCCTATCCTATCCTATCCTCTATCCTATCCCATCCTCTATCCTATCCTTTCCTCAATCCTATCCTATCCTCTATCCTATCCTATCCTCTATCCTATCCTATCCTCTATCCTATCCTATCCTCTATCCTATCCTATCCTCTATCCTATCCTATCCTCTATCCTATCCTATCCTCTATCCTATCCTATCCTCTATCCTATCCTATCCTCTATCCTATCCTATCCTCTATCCTATCCTATCCTCTATCCTATCCTATCGTCTATCCTATCCTATCCTCTATCGTATCCTATCCTCTATCCTATCCTATCCTCTATCCTATCCTACCCTCTATCCTATCCTATCCTCTATCCTTTCCTCTATCCTATCCTATCCTGTATCCTGTCCTATCCTCTATCCTATCCTATCCTCTATCCTATCCTCTATCCTATCCTATCCTCTATCCTATCCTATCCTCTATCCTATCGTATCCTCTATCGTATCCTATCCTCTATCCTATCCTATCCTCTATCCTATCCTTTCCTCTATTCTATCCAATCCTCTATCCTATCCTATCCTCTATCCTATCCTATCCTCTATCCTATACTATCCTCTATCCTATCCTATCCCCTATCCTATCCTATCCTCTATCTATTCCACTATCCTATCCTATCCTCTATCCGATCCTCTATTCTATCCTATCCTGTATCCTGTCCTATCCTCTATCCAATCCTATCCTCTATCCTATCCTATCCTCTATCCTATCCTATCCTCTATCCTATCCTATCCTCTATCCTATCCTATCCTCTATCCTATCCTATCCTCTATCCGATCCTCTATCCTATCCTATCCTCTATCCTATCCGATCCTCTATCCTATCCTATCCTCTATCCTATCCTATACTCTATCCTATCCTATCCTCTATCCTATCCTATCCTCTATCCTATCCTATCCTCTATCCTATCCTATCCTCTATCCTATCCTATCGTCTATCCTATAATATCCTCTATCCTATCCTATCCTCTATCCTATCCTATCCTCTATCCTATCCTATCCTCTATCCTATCCTATCGTCTATCCTATCCTATCCTCTATCCTATCCTATCGTCTATCCTATCCTATCCTCTATCGTATCCTATCCTCTACCCTATCCTATCCTCTATCCTATCCTACCCTCTATCCTATCCTATCCTCTATCCTTTCCTCTATCCTAATCTATCCTCTATCCTATCCTATCCTCTATCCGATCCTCTATCCTATCCTATCCTGTATCCTGTCCTATCCTAATCTATCCTCTATCCTATCCTATCCTCTATCCGATCCTCTATCCTATCCTATCCTGTATCCTGTCCTATCCTCTATCCTATCCTATCCTCTATCCTATCCTCTATCCTATCCTCTATCCTATCCTCTATCCTATCCTATCCTCTATCCTATCCTATCCTCTATCCTATCGTATCCTCTATCGTATCCTATCCTCTATCCTATCCTATCCTCTATCCTATCCTTTCCTCTATTCTATCCAATCCTCTATCCTATCCTATCCTCTATCCTATCCTATCCTCTATCCTATACTATCCTCTATCCTATCCTATCCCCTATCCTATCCTATCCTCTATCTATTCCACTATCCTATCCTATCCTCTATCCTATCCTATCCTCTATCCTATCCTATCCTCTATCCAATCCTATCCTCTATCCTATCCTATCCTCTATCCTATCCTATCCTCTATCCTATCCTATCCTCTATCCTATCCTTTCCTCAATCCTATCCTATCCTCTATCCTTTCCTCTATCCTATCCTATCCTCTATCCTATCCTATCCTCTATCCTATCCTATCCTCTATCCTATCCTATCCTCTATCCTATCCTATCCTCTATCCTATCCTATCCTCTATCCTATCCTATCCTCTATCCTATCCTATCCTCTATCCTATCCTATCCTCTATCCTATCCTATCCTCTATCCTATCCTATCCTCTATCCTATCCTATCCTCTATCCGATCCTCTATCCTAACCTATCCTCTATCCTATCCTATCCCCTATCCTATCCTATCCTCTATCCTCTCCTCTATCCTATCCTATCCTATCCTCTATGCTATCCTACCCTCTTTCCTATCCTATCCTCTATCCTATCCTATCCTCTATCCTATATTATCCTCTATCCTATCCTATCCTCTATCGTATCCTATCCTCTATCCTGTCCTATCCTCTATCCTATCCTATCCTCTATCCTATCCTATCCTTTATCCTATCCTATCATCTATCCTATCCTACCCTGTATCCTATCCTATCCTCTGTCCTATCCTATCCTCTATCCTTTCCTCTCCTCTATCCTATCCTATCCTCTATCCTATCCTATCCTCTATCCTATCCTATCCTCTATCCTATCCTATCCTCTATCCGATCCTCTATCCTATCCTATCCTCTATCCTATCCTATACTCTATCCTATCCTATCCTCTATCCTATACTAGCCTCTACCTTATCCTATCCTCTATCCTATCCAATTACCTATCCTACCCTCTATCCTATCCTATCCTCTATCCTATCCTATCCTATCCTCTATCCTATCCCATCCTCTATCCTATCCTTTCCTCAATCCTATCCTATCCTCTATCCTATCCTATCCTCTATCCTATCCTATCCTCTATCCTATCCTATCCTCTATCCTATCCTATCCTCTATCCTATCCTATCCTCTATCCTATCCTATCCTCTATCCTATCCTATCCTCTATCCTATCCTATCCTCTATCCTATCCTATCCTCTATCCTATCCTATCGTCTATCCTATCCTATCCTCTATCGTATCCTATCCTCTATCCTATCCTATCCTCTATCCTATCCTACCCTCTATCCTATCCTATCCTCTATCCTTTCCTCTATCCTATCCTATCCTGTATCCTGTCCTATCCTCTATCCTATCCTATCCTCTATCCTATCCTCTATCCTATCCTATCCTCTATCCTATCCTATCCTCTATCCTATCGTATCCTCTATCGTATCCTATCCTCTATCCTATCCTATCCTCTATCCTATCCTTTCCTCTATTCTATCCAATCCTCTATCCTATCCTATCCTCTATCCTATCCTATCCTCTATCCTATACTATCCTCTATCCTATCCTATCCCCTATCCTATCCTATCCTCTATCTATTCCACTATCCTATCCTATCCTCTATCCGATCCTCTATTCTATCCTATCCTGTATCCTGTCCTATCCTCTATCCAATCCTATCCTATATCCTATCCTTCCCTCTATCCTATCCTATCCTCTATCCTATCCTATCCTCTATCCTCTATCCTATCCTATCCCCTATCCTATCCTATCCACTATCCGACCCTCTATCCTAGCCTATCCTCTATTATATCCTATCCCCTATCCTATCCTATCCTCTATCCTATCCTATCCTCTATCCTATCCTACCCTCTATCCTATCCTATCCTCTATCCTTTCCTCTATCCTATTCTATCCTCTATCCTATCCTATCCTCTATCCGATCCTCTATCCTATCCTATCCTCTATCGTATCCTATCCTCTATCCTATCCTATCCTCTATCCTATCCTCTATCCTATCCTATCCTCTATCCTATCCTATCCTCTATCCTATCCTATCCTCTATCCTATCGTATCCTCTATCGTATCCTATCCTCTATCCTATCCTATCCTCTATCCTATCCTTTCCTCTATTCTATCCAATCCTCTATCCTATCCTATCCTCTATCCTATCCTATCCTCTATCCTATACTATCCTCTATCGTATCCTATCCTCTATCCTATCCTATCCTCTATCGTATCCTATCCTCTATCCTGTCCTATCCTCTATCCTATCCTATCCTCTATCCTATCCTATCCTTTATCCTATCCTATCATCTATCCTATCCTACCCTGTATCCTATCCTATCCTCTGTCCTATCCTATCCTCTATCCTATCCTCTCCTCTATCCTATCCTATCCTCTATCCTATCCTCTCCTCTATCCTATCCTATCCTCTATCCTATCCTATCCTATCCTCTATCCGATCCTCTATCCTAGCCTATCCTCTATTATATCCTATCCTCTATCCTATCCTATCCTCTATCCTATCCTATCCTCTATCCTATCCTCTCCTCTATCCTATCCTATCCTCTATCCTATCCTATCCTCTATCCTATCCTATCCTCTATCCTATCCTATCCTCTATCCGATCCTCTATCCCATCCTATCCTCTATCCTATCCTATACTCTATCCTATCCTATCCTCTATCCTATACTAGCCTCTACCTTATCCTATCCTCTATCCTATCCAATTACCTATCCTACCCTCTATCCTATCCTATCCTCTATCCTATCCTATCCTATCCTCTATCCTATCCCATCCTCTATCCTATCCTTTCCTCAATCCTATTATATCCTCTATCCTATCCTATCCTCTATCCTATCCTATCCTCTATCCTATCCTATCCCCTATCCTATCCTATCCTCTATCCTTTCCTCTATCCTATCCTATCCTCTATCCTATCCTATCCTCTATCCTATCCTATCCTCTATCCTATCCTATCCTCTATCCTATCCTATCCTCTATCCTATCCTATCCTCTATCCTATCCTATCCTCTATCCTATCCTATCCTCGATCCTATCCTATCCTCTATCCTATCCTATACTCTATCCTATCCTATCCTCTATCCTATCCTATCCTCTATCCTATCCTATCCTCTATCCTATCTTATCCTCTATCCTATCCTATCGTCTATCCTATAATATCCTCTATCCTATCCTATCCTCTATCCTATCCTATCCTCTATCCTATCCTATCCTCTATCCTATCCTATCCTCTATCCTATCCTCTATCCTCTATCCTATCCTATCCCCTATCCTATCCTATCCACTATCCGACCCTCTATCCTAGCCTATCCTCTATTATATCCTATCCCCTATCCTCTATCCTATCCTATCCCCTATCCTATCCTATCCACTATCCGACCCTCTATCCTAGCCTATCCTCTATTATATCCTATCCCCTATCCTATCCTATCCTCTATCCTATCCTATCCTCTATCCTATCCTACCCTCTATCCTATCCTATCCTCTATCCTTTCCTCTATCCTATTCTATCCTCTATCCTATCCTATCCTCTATCCGATCCTCTATCCTATCCTATCCTCTATCGTATCCTATCCTCTATCCTATCCTATCCTGTATCCTATCCTCTATCCTATCCTATCCTCTATCCTATCCTATCCTCTATCCTATCGTATCCTCTATCGTATCCTATCCTCTATCCTATCCTATCCTCTATCCTATCCTTTCCTCTATTCTATCCAATCCTCTATCCTATCCTATCCTCTATCCTATCCTATCCTCTATCCTATACTATCCTCTATGCTATCCTATCCCCTATCCTATCCTATCCACTATCCGACCCTCTATCCTAGCCTATCCTCTATTATATCCTATCCCCTATCCTATCCTATCCTCTATCCTATCCTATCCTCTATCCTATCCTCTCCTCTATCCTATCCTATCCTCTAGCCTATCCTATCCTCTATCCTATCCTATCCTCTATCCTATCCTATCCTATCCTCTATCCTATCCTCTATCCTATCCTCTATCCTATCCTATCCTCTATCCTATCCTCTATAATATCGTTTACTCTATCATATCCTATCCTCTATCCTATAATATCATCTATCCTATTCTATCCTCTATCCTATCCTCTATCATATCCAATCCTCTATCGTATCCTCTATCCTATCCTATCCTCTATCCTATCCTATCCTCTATCCTATCCTATCCTCTATCCTCTATCCTATCCTATCCTCTATCCTATCCTATCTTCTATCCTCTCCTCTATCCTATCCTATCCTCTATCCTATCCTATCCTCTATCCTATCCTATCCTCTATGCTATCCTACCCTCTTTCCTATCCTATCCTCTATCCTATCCTATCCTCTATCCTATCCTATCCTCTATCCTATCCTATCCTCTATCCTATCCTATCCTCTATCCTATCCTATCCTCTATCCTATCCTATCCTCTATCCTATCCTATCCTCTATCCTATCCTATCCTCTATCCTATCCTATCCTCTATCCTATCCTTTCCTCAATCCTATTATATCCTCTATCCTATCCTATCCTCTATCCTATCCTATCCTCTATCCTATCCTATCCTCTATCCGATCCTCTATCCTATCCTATCCTCTATCCTATCCTATACTCTATCCTATCCTATCCTCTATCCTATCCAATTACCTATCCTACCCTCTATCCTATCCTATCCTCTATCCTATCCTATCCTATCCTCTATCCTATCCCATCCTCTATCCTATCCTTTCCTCAATCCTATTATATCCTCTATCCTATCCTATCCTCTATCCTATCCTATCCTCTATCCTATCCTATCCCCTATCCTATCCTATCCTCTATCCTTTCCTCTATCCTATCCTATCCTCTATCCTATCCTATCCTCTATCCTATCCTATCCTCTATCCTATCCTATCCTCTATCCTATCCTATCCTCTATCCTATCCTATCCTCTATCCTATCCTATCCTCTATCCTATCCTTTCCTCAATCCTATTATATCCTCTATCCTATCCTATCCTCTATCCTATCCTATCCTCTATCCTATCCTATCCTCTATCCTATCCTATCCTCTATGCTATCCTACCCTCTTTCCTATCCTATCCTCTATCCTATCCTATCCTCTATCCTATCCTATCCTCTATCCTATCCTATCCTCTATCCTATCCTATCCTCTATCCTATCCTATCCTCTATCCTATCCTATCCTCTATCCTATCCTATCCTCTATCCTATCCTATCCTCTATCCTATCCTATCCTCTATCCTATCCTATCCTCTATCCTATCCTTTCCTCAATCCTATTATATCCTCTATCCTATCCTATCCTCTATCCTATCCTATCCTCTATCCTATCCTATCCCCTATCCTATCCTATCCTCTATCCTTTCCTCTATCCTATCCTATCCTCTATCCTATCCTATCCTCTATCCTATCCTATCCTCTATCCTATCCTATCCTCTAACCTATCCTATCCTCTATCCGATACTCTATCCTATCCTATCCTCTATCCTATCCTATACTCTATCCTATCCTATCCTCTATCCAATCCTATCCTCTATCCTATCCTATCCTCTATCCTATCCTATCCTCTATCCTATCCTATCGTCTATCCTATCCTATCCTCTATCCTATCCTATCCTCTATCCTATCCTATCCTCTATCCTATCCTATCCTCTATCCTATCCTATCGTCTATCCTATCCTATCCTCTATCCTATCCTATCGTCTATCCTATCCTATCCTCTATCGTATCCTATCCTCTATCCTATCCTATCCTCTATCCTATCCTACCCTCTATCCTATCCTATCCTCTATCCTTTCCTCTATCCTATTCTATCCTCTATCCTATCCTATCCTCTATCCGATCCTCTATCCTATCCTATCCTGTATCCTGTCCTATCCTCTATCCTATCCTATCCTCTATCCTATCCTATCCTCTATCCTATCGTATCCTCTATCGTATCCTATCCTCTATCCTATCCTATCCTCTATCCTATCCTTTCCTCTATTCTATCCAATCCTCTATCCTATCCTATCCTCTATCCTATCCTATCCTCTATCCTATACTATCCTCTATCCTATCCTATCCCCTATCCTATCCTATCCTCTATCTATTCCACTATCCTATCCTATCCTCTATCCTATCCTTTCCTCAATCCTATCCTATCCTCTATCCTTTCCTCTATCCTATCCTATCCTCTATCCTATACTTTCCTCAATCCTATCCTATCCTCTATCCTTTCCTCTATCCTATCCTATCCTCTATCCTATCCTATCCTCTATCCTATCCTATCCTCTATCCTATCCTATCCTCTATCCTATCGTATCCTCTATCGTATCCTATCCTCTATCCTATCCTATCCTCTATCCTATCCTTTCCTCTATTCTATCCAATCCTCTATCCTATCCTATCCTCTATCCTATCCTATCCTCTATCCTATACTATCCTCTATCCTATCCTATCCCCTATCCTATCCTATCCTCTATCTATTCCACTATCCTATCCTATCCTCTATCCTATCCTATCCTCTATCCTATCCTATCCTCTATCCAATCCTATCCTCTATCCTATCCTATCCTCTATCCTATCCTATCCTCTATCCTATCCTTTCCTCAATCCTATCCTATCCTCTATCCTTTCCTCTATCCTATCCTATCCTCTATCCTATCCTATCCTCTATCCTATCCTATCCTCTATCCTATCCTATCCTCTATCCTATCCTATCCTCTATCCTATCCTATCCTCTATCCTATCCTATCCTCTATCCTATCCTATCCTCTATCCTATCCTATCCTCTATCCTATCCTATCCTCTATCCTATCCTATCCTCTATCCTATCCTATCCTCTATCCTATCCTATCCTCTATCCTATCCTATCCTCTATCCTATCCTATCCTCTATCCTATCCTATCCTCTATCCTATCCTATCCTCTATCCGATCCTCTATCCTAACCTATCCTCTATCCTATCCTATCCCCTATCCTATCCTATCCTCTATCCTCTCCTCTATCCTATCCTATCCTATCCTCTATGCTATCCTACCCTCTTTCCTATCCTATCCTCTATCCTATCCTATCCTCTATCCTATATTATCCTCTATCCTATCCTATCCTCTATCGTATCCTATCCTCTATCCTGTCCTATCCTCTATCCTATCCTATCCTCTATCCTATCCTATCCTTTATCCTATCCTATCATCTATCCTATCCTACCCTGTATCCTATCCTATCCTCTGTCCTATCCTATCCTCTATCCTATCCTCTCCTCTATCCTATCCTATCCTCTATCCTATCCTCTCCTCTATCCTATCCTATCCTCTATCCTATCCTATCCTATCCTCTATCCGATCCTCTATCCTAGCCTATCCTCTATTATATCCTATCCTCTATCCTATCCTATCCTCTATCCTATCCTATCCTCTATCCTATCCTCTCCTCTATCCTATCCTATCCTCTATCCTATCCTATCCTCTATCCTATCCTATCCTCTATCCTCTATCCTATCCTATCCTCTATCCGATCCTCTATCCTATCCTATCCTCTATCCTATCCTATACTCTATCCTATCCTATCCTCTATCCTATACTAGCCTCTACCTTATCCTATCCTCTATCCTATCCAATTACCTATCCTACCCTCTATCCTATCCTATCCTCTATCCTATCCTATCCTCAATCCTATTATATCCTCTATCCTATCCTATCCTCTATCCTATCCTATCCTCTATCCTATCCTATCCCCTATCCTATCCTATCCTCTATCCTTTCCTCTATCCTATCCTATCCTCTATCCTATCCTATCCTCTATACTATCTTATCCTCTATCCTATCCTATCCTCTATCCTATCCTATCCTCTATCCTATCCTATCCTCTATCCTATCCTTTCCTCAATCCTATTATATCCTCTATCCTATCCTATCCTCTATCCTATCCTATCCTCTATCCTATCCTATCCTCTATCCTATCCTATCCTCTATCCTATCCTATCCTCTATGCTATCCTACCCTCTTTCCTATCCTATCCTCTATCCTATCCTATCCTCTATCCTATCCTATCCTCTATCCTATCCTATCCTCTATCCTATCCTATCCTCAATCCTATTATATCCTCTATCCTATCCTATCCTCTATCCTATCCTATCCTCTATCCTATCCTATCCTCTATCCTATCCTATCCTCTATGCTATCCTACCCTCTTTCCTATCCTATCCTCTATCCTATCCTATCCTCTATCCTATCCTATCCTCTATCCTATCCTATCCTCTATCCTATCCTATCCTCTATCCTATCCTATCCTCTATCCTATCCTATCCTCTATCCTATCCTATCCTCTATCCTATCCTATCCTCTATCCTATCCTTTCCTCAATCCTATTATATCCTCTATCCTATCCTATCCTCTATCCTATCCTATCCTCTATCCTATCCTATCCCCTATCCTATCCTATCCTCTATCCTTTCCTCTATCCTATCCTATCCTCTATCCTATCCTATCCTCTATCCTATCCTATCCTCTATCCTATCCTATCCTCTATCCTATCCTATCCTCTAACCTATCCTATCCTCTATCCGATACTCTATCCTATCCTATCCTCTATCCTATCCTATACTCTATCCTATCCTATCCTCTATCCAATCCTATCCTCTATCCTATCCTATCCTCTATCCTATCCTATCCTCTATCCTATCCTATCGTCTATCCTATCCTATCCTCTATCCTATCCTATCCTCTATCCTATCCTATCCTCTATCCTATCCTATCCTCTATCCTATCCTATCGTCTATCCTATCCTATCCTCTATCCTATCCTATCGTCTATCCTATCCTATCCTCTATCGTATCCTATCCTCTATCCTATCCTATCCTCTATCCTATCCTACCCTCTATCCTATCCTATCCTCTATCCTTTCCTCTATCCTATTCTATCCTCTATCCTATCCTATCCTCTATCCGATCCTCTATCCTATCCTATCCTGTATCCTGTCCTATCCTCTATCCTATCCTATCCTCTATCCTATCCTATCCTCTATCCTATCGTATCCTCTATCGTATCCTATCCTCTATCCTATCCTATCCTCTATCCTATCCTTTCCTCTATTCTATCCAATCCTCTATCCTATCCTATCCTCTATCCTATCCTATCCTCTATCCTATACTATCCTCTATCCTATCCTATCCCCTATCCTATCCTATCCTCTATCTATTCCACTATCCTATCCTATCCTCTATCCTATCCTTTCCTCAATCCTATCCTATCCTCTATCCTTTCCTCTATCCTATCCTATCCTCTATCCTATCCTTTCCTCAATCCTATCCTATCCTCTATCCTTTCCTCTATCCTATCCTATCCTCTATCCTATCCTATCCTCTATCCTATCCTATCCTCTATCCTATCCTATCCTCTATCCTATCCTATCCTCTATCCTATCCTATCCTCTATCCTATCCTATCCTCTATCCTATCCTATCCTCTATCCTATCCTATCCTCTATCCTATCCTATCCTCTATCCTATCCTATCCTCTATCCTATCCTATCCTCTATCCTATCCTATCCTCTATCCTATCCTATCCTCTATCCTATCCTATCCTCTATCCTATCCTATCCTCTATCCTATCCTATCCTCTATCCTATCCTATCCTCTATCCTATCCTATCCTCTATCCGATCCTCTATCCTAACCTATCCTCTATCCTATCCTATCCCCTATCCTATCCTATCCTCTATCCTCTCCTCTATCCTATCCTATCCTATCCTCTATGCTATCCTACCCTCTTTCCTATCCTATCCTCTATCCTATCCTATCCTCTATCCTATATTATCCTCTATCCTATCCTATCCTCTATCGTATCCTATCCTCTATCCTGTCCTATCCTCTATCCTATCCTATCCTCTATCCTATCCTATCCTTTATCCTATCCTATCATCTATCCTATCCTACCCTGTATCCTATCCTATCCTCTGTCCTATCCTATCCTCTATCCTATCCTCTCCTCTATCCTATCCTATCCTCTATCCTATCCTCTCCTCTATCCTATCCTATCCTCTATCCTATCCTATCCTATCCTCTATCCGATCCTCTATCCTAGCCTATCCTCTATTATATCCTATCCTCTATCCTATCCTATCCTCTATCCTATCCTATCCTCTATCCTATCCTCTCCTCTATCCTATCCTATCCTCTATCCTATCCTATCCTCTATCCTATCCTATCCTCTATCCTTTCCTCTATCCTATCCTATCCTCTATCCTATCCTATCCTATCCTCTATCCTATCCTATCCTCTATCCTATCCTATCCTCTATCCTATCCTATCCTCTATCCTATCCTATCCTCTATCCTATCCTATCCTCTATCCTATCCTATACTCTATCCTATCCTATCCTCTATCCTATCCTATCCTCTATCCTATCCTATCCTCTATCCTATCTTATCCTCTATCCTATCCTATCGTCTATCCTATAATATCCTCTATCCTATCCTATCCTCTATCCTATCCTATCCTCTATCCTATCCTATCGTCTATCCTATCCTATCCTCTATCGTATCCTATCCTCTATCCTATCCTATCCTCTATCCTATCCTACCCTCTATCCTATCCTATCCTCTATCCTTTCCTCTATCCTATCCTATCCTGTATCCTGTCCTATCCTCTATCCTATCCTATCCTCTATCCTATCCTCTATCCTATCCTATCCTCTATCCTATCCTATCCTCTATCCTATCGTATCCTCTATCGTATCCTATCCTCTATCCTATCCTATCCTCTATCCTATCCTTTCCTCTATTCTATCCAATCCTCTATCCTATCCTATCCTCTATCCTATCCTATCCTCTATCCTATACTATCCTCTATCCTATCCTATCCCCTATCCTATCCTATCCTCTATCTATTCCACTATCCTATCCTATCCTCTATCCGATCCTCTATCCTATCCTATCCTGTATCCTGTCCTATCCTCTATCCAATCCTATCCTATATCCTATCCTTCCCTCTATCCTATCCTATCCTCTATCCTATCCTATCCTCTATCCTCTATCCTATCCTATCCCCTATCCTATCCTATCCACTATCCGACCCTCTATCCTAGCCTATCCTCTATTATATCCTATCCCCTATCCTATCCTATCCTCTATCCTATCCTATCCTCTATCCTATCCTACCCTCTATCCTATCCTATCCTCTATCCTTTCCTCTATCCTATTCTATCCTCTATCCTATCCTATCCTCTATCCGATCCTCTATCCTATCCTATCCTCTATCGTATCCTATCCTCTATCCTATCCTATCCTCTATCCTATCCTCTATCCTATCCTATCCTCTATCCTATCCTATCCTCTATCCTATCCTATCCTCTATCCTATCGTATCCTTTATCGTATCCTATCCTCTATCCTATCCTATCCTCTATCCTATCCTTTCCTCTATTCTATCCAATCCTCTATCCTATCCTATCCTCTATCCTATCCTATCCTCTATCCTATACTATCCTCTATCCTATCCTATCCCCTATCCTATCCTATCCACTATCCGACCCTCTATCCTAGCCTATCCTCTATTATATCCTATCCCCTATCCTATCCTATCCTCTATCCTATCCTATCCTCTATCCTATCCTCTCCTCTATCCTATCCTATCCTCTATCCTATCCTATCCTCTATCCTATCCTATCCTCTATAGTATCCTATCCTCTATCCTATCCTATCCTATCCTCTATCCTATCCTCTATCCTATCCTCTATCCTATCCTATCCTCTATCCTATCCTCTATAATATCGTTTACTCTATCATATCCTATCCTCTATCCTATAATATCATCTATCCTATTCTATCCTCTATCCTATCCTCTATCATATCCAATCCTCTATCGTATCCTCTATCCTATCCTATCCTCTATCCTATCCTATCCTCTATCCTATCCTATCCTCTATCCTCTATCCTATCCTATCCTCTATCCTATCCTATCTTCTATCCTCTCCTCTATCCTATCCTATCCTCTATCCTATCCTATCCTCTATCCTATCCTATCCTCTATCCAATCCTATCCTCTATCCTATCCTATCCTCTATCCTATCCTATCCTCTATCCTATCCTATCCTCTATCCTATCCTATCCTCTATCCTATCCTTTCCTCAATCCTATTATATCCTCTATCCTATCCTATCCTCTATCCTATCCTATCCTCTATCCTATCCTATCCCCTATCCTATCCTATCCTCTATCCTTTCCTCTATCCTATCCTATCCTCTATCCTATCCTATCCTCTATCCTATCCTATCCTCTATCCTATCCTATCCTCTAACCTATCCTATCCTCTATCCGATACTCTATCCTATCCTATCCTCTATCCTATCCTATACTCTATCCTATCCTATCCTCTATCCAATCCTATCCTCTATCCTATCCTATCCTCTATCCTATCCTATCCTCTATCCTATCCTATCGTCTATCCTATCCTATCCTCTATCCTATCCTATCCTCTATCCTATCCTATCCTCTATCCTATCCTATCCTCTATCCTATCCTATCGTCTATCCTATCCTATCCTCTATCCTATCCTATCGTCTATCCTATCCTATCCTCTATCGTATCCTATCCTCTATCCTATCCTATCCTCTATCCTATCCTACCCTCTATCCTATCCTATCCTCTATCCTTTCCTCTATCCTATTCTATCCTCTATCCTATCCTATCCTCTATCCGATCCTCTATCCTATCCTATCCTGTATCCTGTCCTATCCTCTATCCTATCCTATCCTCTATCCTATGCTATCCTCTATCCTATCGTATCCTCTATCGTATCCTATCCTCTATCCTATCCTATCCTCTATCCTATCCTTTCCTCTATTCTATCCAATCCTCTATCCTATCCTATCCTCTATCCTATCCTATCCTCTATCCTATACTATCCTCTATCCTATCCTATCCCCTATCCTATCCTATCCTCTATCTATTCCACTATCCTATCCTATCCTCTATCCTATCCTATCCTCTATCCTATCCTATCCTCTATCCAATCCTATCCTCTATCCTATCCTATCCTCTATCCTATCCTATCCTCTATCCTATCCTATCCTCTATCCTATCCTTTCCTCAATCCTATCCTATCCTCTATCCTATCCTATCCTCTATCCTCTCCTCTATCCTATCCTATCCTATCCTCTATGCTATCCTACCCTCTTTCCTATCCTATCCTCTATCCTATCCTATCCTCTATCCTATATTATCCTCTATCCTATCCTATCCTCTATCCTATCCTCTCCTCTATCCTATCCTATCCTCTATCCTATCCTATCCTATCCTCTATCCGATCCTCTATCCTAGCCTATCCTCTATTATATCCTATCCTCTATCCTATCCTATCCTCTATCCTATCCTATCCTCTATCCTATCCTCTCCTCTATCCTATCCTATCCTCTATCCTATCCTATCCTCTATCCTATCCTATCCTCTATCCTATCCTATCCTCTATCCGATCCTCTATCCTATCCTATCCTCTATCCTATCCTATCCTCTATCCTATCCTATCCTATCCTCTATCCTATCCCATCCTCTATCCTATCCTTTCCTCAATCCTATTATATCCTCTATCCTATCCTATCCTCTATCCTATCCTATCCTCTATCCTATCCTATCCCCTATCCTATCCTATCCTCTATCCTTTCCTCTATCCTATCCTATCCTCTATCCTATCCTATCCTATCCTCTATCCTATCCTATCCTCTATCCTATCCTATCCTCTATCCTATCCTATCCTCTATCCTATCCTATCCTCTATCCTATCCTATCCTCTATCCTATCCTATACTCTATCCTATCCTATCCTCTATCCTATCCTATCCTCTATCCTATCCTATCCTCTATCCTATCTTATCCTCTATCCTATCCTATCGTCTATCCTATAATATCCTCTATCCTATCCTATCCTCTATCCTATCCTATCCTCTATCCTATCCTATCGTCTATCCTATCCTATCCTCTATCGTATCCTATCCTCTATCCTATCCTATCCTCTATCCTATCCTACCCTCTATCCTATCCTATCCTCTATCCTTTCCTCTATCCTATCCTATCCTGTATCCTGTCCTATCCTCTATCCTATCCTATCCTCTATCCTATCCTCTATCCTATCCTATCCTCTATCCTATCCTATCCTCTATCCTATCGTATCCTCTATCGTA
This sequence comes from Halictus rubicundus, assembly GCF_050948215.1. Taxonomy (NCBI): domain Eukaryota; kingdom Metazoa; phylum Arthropoda; class Insecta; order Hymenoptera; family Halictidae; genus Halictus; species Halictus rubicundus. The sequence goes on from NW_027488771.1 coordinate 19,950, forward strand.
TCCTATCCTCTATCCTATCCTATCCTCTATCCTATCCTTTCCTCTATTCTATCCAATCCTCTATCCTATCCTATCCTCTATCCTATCCTATCCTCTATCCTATACTATCCTCTATCCTATCCTATCCCCTATCCTATCCTATCCTCTATCTATTCCACTATCCTATCCTATCCTCTATCCGATCCTCTATCCTATCCTATCCTGTATCCTGTCCTATCCTCTATCCAATCCTATCCTATATCCTATCCTTCCCTCTATCCTATCCTATCCTCTATCCTATCCTATCCTCTATCCTCTATCCTATCCTATCCCCTATCCTATCCTATCCACTATCCGACCCTCTATCCTAGCCTATCCTCTATTATATCCTATCCCCTATCCTATCCTATCCTCTATCCTATCCTATCCTCTATCCTATCCTACCCTCTATCCTATCCTATCCTCTATCCTTTCCTCTATCCTATTCTATCCTCTATCCTATCCTATCCTCTATCCGATCCTCTATCCTATCCTATCCTCTATCGTATCCTATCCTCTATCCTATCCTATCCTCTATCCTATCCTCTATCCTATCCTATCCTCTATCCTATCCTATCCTCTATCCTATCCTATCCTCTATCCTATCGTATCCTTTATCGTATCCTATCCTCTATCCTATCCTATCCTCTATCCTATCCTGTCCTCTATTCTATCCAATCCTCTATCCTATCCTATCCTCTATCCTATCCTATCCTCTATCCTATACTATCCTCTATCCTATCCTATCCCCTATCCTATCCTATCCACTATCCGACCCTCTATCCTAGCCTATCCTCTATTATATCCTATCCCCTATCCTATCCTATCCTCTATCCTATCCTATCCTCTATCCTATCCTCTCCTCTATCCTATCCTATCCTCTATCCTATCCTATCCTCTATCCTATCCTATCCTCTATAGTATCCTATCCTCTATCCTATCCTATCCTATCCTCTATCCTATCCTCTATCCTATCCTCTATCCTATCCTATCCTCTATCCTATCCTCTATAATATCGTTTACTCTATCATATCCTATCCTCTATCCTATAATATCATCTATCCTATTCTATCCTCTATCCTATCCTCTATCATATCCTATCCTCTATCCTATAATATCATCTATCCTATTCTATCCTCTATCCTATCCTCTATCATATCCAATCCTCTATCGTATCCTCTATCCTATCCTATCCTCTATCCTATCCTATCCTCTATCCTATCCTATCCTCTATCCTCTATCCTATCCTATCCTCTATCCTATCCTATCTTCTATCCTCTCCTCTATCCTATCCTATCCTCTATCCTATCCTATCCTCTATCCTATCCTATCCTCTATCCAATCCTATCCTCTATCCTATCCTATCCTCTATCCTATCCTATCCTCTATCCTATCCTATCCTCTATCCTATCCTATCCTCTATCCTATCCTTTCCTCAATCCTATTATATCCTCTATCCTATCCTATCCTCTATCCTATCCTATCCTCTATCCTATCCTATCCCCTATCCTATCCTATCCTCTATCCTTTCCTCTATCCTATCCTATCCTCTATCCTATCCTATCCTCTATCCTATCCTATCCTCTATCCTATCCTATCCTCTAACCTATCCTATCCTCTATCCGATACTCTATCCTATCCTATCCTCTATCCTATCCTATACTCTATCCTATCCTATCCTCTATCCAATCCTATCCTCTATCCTATCCTATCCTCTATCCTATCCTATCCTCTATCCTATCCTATCGTCTATCCTATCCTATCCTCTATCCTATCCTATCCTCTATCCTATCCTATCCTCTATCCTATCCTATCCTCTATCCTATCCTATCGTCTATCCTATCCTATCCTCTATCCTATCCTATCGTCTATCCTATCCTATCCTCTATCGTATCCTATCCTCTATCCTATCCTATCCTCTATCCTATCCTACCCTCTATCCTATCCTATCCTCTATCCTTTCCTCTATCCTATTCTATCCTCTATCCTATCCTATCCTCTATCCGATCCTCTATCCTATCCTATCCTGTATCCTGTCCTATCCTCTATCCTATCCTATCCTCTATCCTATGCTATCCTCTATCCTATCGTATCCTCTATCGTATCCTATCCTCTATCCTATCCTATCCTCTATCCTATCCTTTCCTCTATTCTATCCAATCCTCTATCCTATCCTATCCTCTATCCTATCCTATCCTCTATCCTATACTATCCTCTATCCTATCCTATCCCCTATCCTATCCTATCCTCTATCTATTCCACTATCCTATCCTATCCTCTATCCTATCCTATCCTCTATCCTATCCTATCCTCTATCCAATCCTATCCTCTATCCTATCCTATCCTCTATCCTATCCTATCCTCTATCCTATCCTATCCTCTATCCTATCCTTTCCTCAATCCTATCCTATCCTCTATCCTATCCTATCCTCTATCCTCTCCTCTATCCTATCCTATCCTATCCTCTATGCTATCCTACCCTCTTTCCTATCCTATCCTCTATCCTATCCTATCCTCTATCCTATATTATCCTCTATCCTATCCTATCCTCTATCGTATCCTATCCTCTATCCTGTCCTATCCTCTATCCTATCCTATCCTCTATCCTATCCTATCCTTTATCCTATCCTATCATCTATCCTATCCTACCCTGTATCCTATCCTATCCTCTGTCCTATCCTATCCTCTATCCTATCCTCTCCTCTATCCTATCCTATCCTCTATCCTATCCTCTCCTCTATCCTATCCTATCCTCTATCCGATCCTCTATCCTATCCTATCCTCTATCCTATCCTATACTCTATCCTATCCTATCCTCTATCCTATACTAGCCTCTACCTTATCCTATCCTCTATCCTATCCAATTACCTATCCTACCCTCTATCCTATCCTATCCTCTATCCTATCCTATCCTATCCTCTATCCTATCCCATCCTCTATCCTATCCTTTCCTCAATCCTATTATATCCTCTATCCTATCCTATCCTCTATCCTATCCTATCCTCTATCCTATCCTATCCCCTATCCTATCCTATCCTCTATCCTTTCCTCTATCCTATCCTATCCTCTATCCTATCCTATCCTCTATCCTATCCTATCCTCTATCCTATCCTATCCTCTATCCTATCCTATCCTCTATCCTATCCTATCCTCTATCCTATCCTATCCTCTATCCTATCCTATCCTCTATCCTATCCTATACTCTATCCTATCCTATCCTCTATCCTATCCTATCCTCTATCCTATCCTATCCTCTATCCTATCTTATCCTCTATCCTATCCTATCGTCTATCCTATAATATCCTCTATCCTATCCTATCCTCTATCCTATCCTATCCTCTATCCTATCCTATCCTCTATCCTATCCTATCCTCTATCCTATCCTATCCTCTATCCTATCCTATCGTCTATCCTATCCTATCCTCTATCGTATCCTATCCTCTATCCTATCCTATCCTCTATCCTATCCTACCCTCTATCCTATCCTATCCTCTATCCTTTCCTCTATCCTATCCTATCCTGTATCCTGTCCTATCCTCTATCCTATCCTATCCTCTATCCTATCCTCTATCCTATCCTATCCTCTATCCTATCCTATCCTCTATCCTATCGTATCCTCTATCGTATCCTATCCTCTATCCTATCCTATCCTCTATCCTATCCTTTCCTCTATTCTATCCAATCCTCTATCCTATCCTATCCTCTATCCTATCCTATCCTCTATCCTATACTATCCTCTATCCTATCCTATCCCCTATCCTATCCTATCCTCTATGTATTCCACTATCCTATCCTATCCTCTATCCGATCCTCTATCCTATCCTATCCTGTATCCTGTCCTATCCTCTATCCAATCCTATCCTATATCCTATCCTTCCCTCTATCCTATCCTATCCTCTATCCTATCCTATCCTCTATCCTCTATCCTATCCTATCCCCTATCCTATCCTATCCACTATCCGACCCTCTATCCTAGCCTATCCTCTATTATATCCTATCCCCTATCCTATCCTATCCTCTATCCTATCCTATCCTCTATCCTATCCTCTCCTCTATCCTATCCTATCCTCTATCCTATCCTATCCTCTATCCTATCCTATCCTCTATCCTATCCTATCCTATCCTCTATCCTATCCTCTATCCTATCCTCTATCCTATCCTATCCTCTATCCTATCCTCTATAATATCGTTTACTCTATCATATCCTATCCTCTATCCTATAATATCATCTATCCTATTCTATCCTCTATCCTATCCTCTATCATATCCAATCCTCTATCCTCTCCTCTATCCTATCCTATCCTCTATCCTATCCTATCCTCTATGCTATCCTACCCTCTTTCCTATCCTCTCCTCTATCCTATCCTATCCTCTATCCTATCCTATCCTCTATCCTATCCTATCCTCTATCCTATCCTATCCTCTATCCTATCCTATCCTCTATCCTATCCTATCCTATCCTCTATCCGATCCTCTATCCTATCCTATCCTCTATCCTATACTAGCCTCTACCTTATCCTATCCTCTATCCTATCCAATTACCTATCCTACCGTCTATCCTATCCTATCCTCTATCCTATCCTATCCTCTATCCTATCCCATCCTCTATCCTATCCTTTCCTCAATCCTATTATATCCTCTATCCTATCCTATCCTCTATCCTATCCTATCCTCTATCCTATCCTATCCCCTATCCTATCCTATCCTCTATCCTTTCCTCTATCCTATCCTATCCTCTATCCTATCCTATCCTCTATCCTATCCTATCCTCTATCCTATCCTATCCTCTATCCTATCCTATCCTCTATCCTATCCTATCCTCTATCCTATCCTATCCTCTATCCTATCCTATCCTCTATCCTATCCTATCCTCTATCCTATCCTATCCTCTATCCTATCCTCTCCTCTATCCAATCCTATCCTATATCCTATCCTTTCCTCTATCCTATCCAATCCTCTATCCTATCCTATCCTCTATCCTATCGTATCATCTATCGTATCCTATCCTCTATCCTATCCTATCCTCTATCCTATCCTCTATCCTATCCTATCCTCTATCCTATCCTCTATCCTATCCTATCCTCTATCCTATCCTCTATCCTATCCTATCCTCTATCCTATCCTATCGTCTATCCTAGCCTATCCTCTATCCTATCCTATCCTCTATCCTATCCTATACTCTATCCTATCGTATCCTCTATCCTATCCTATCCTCTATCCTATCCTATCCTCTATCCTCTATCCTCTATCCTCTATCCTCTATCCTCTATCCTCTATCCTCTATCCTCTATCCTCTATCCTCTATCCTCTATCCTCTATCCTCTATCCTCTATCCTCTATCCTCTATCCTCTATCCTCTATCCTCTATCCTCTATCCTCTATCCTCTATCCTCTATCCTCTATCCTCTATCCTCTATCCTCTATCCTCTATCCTCTATCCTCTATCCTCTATCCTCTATCCTCTATCCTCTATCCTATCCTATCCTCTATCCTATCCTATCCTCTATCCTATCCTATCCTCTATCCTATCCTATCCTCTATCCTATCCTATCCTCTATCCTATCCTATCCTCTATCCTATCCTATCCTCTATCCTATCCTATCCTCTATCCTATCCTATCCTCTATCCTATCCTATCCTCTATCCTATCCTATCCTCTATCCGATCCTCTATCCTATCCTATCCTCTATCCTATCCTATCCCCTATCCTATCCTATCCTGTATCCTGTCCTATCCTCTATCCTATCCTATCCTCTATCCTATCCTTTCCTCTATCCTATCCAATCCTCTATCCTATCCTATCCTCTATCCTATCGTATCATCTATCGTATCCTATCCTCTATCCTATCCTATCCTCTATCCTATCGTATCCTCTATCGTATCCTATCCTCTATCCTATCCTATCCTCTTTCCTATCCTATCCTCTATCCTCTATCCTCTATCCTCTATCCTCTATCCTGTCCTATCCTCTATCCTCTATCCTCTATCCTCTATCCTCTATCCTGTCCTATCCTCTATCCTATCCTATCCTATCCTCTATCCTATCCTATCCTATCCTCTATCCTATCCTATCCTCTATCCTATCGTATCCTCTATCCTATCCTATCCTCTATCCTATCCTATCCTCTATCCTATCCTATCCTCTATCCTATCCTATCCTCTATCCTATCCTCTCCTCTATGCAATCCTATCCTATATCCTATCCTTTCCTCTATCCTATCCTATCCTCTATCGTATCCTATCCTCTATCCTATCCCATCCTCTATCCTATCCTATCCTCTATCCTATCCTCTATCCTATCCTATCCTCTATCCTATCCTCTATCCTATCCTATCCTCTATCCTATCCCCTATCCTATCCTATCCTCTATCCTATCCTATCGTCTATCCTATCCTATCCTCTATCCTATCCTCTATAATATCGTTTACTCTATCATATCCTATCCTCTATCCTATAATATCATCTATCCTATTCTATCCTCTATCCTATCGTCTATCATATCCTATCCTCTATCCTATCCTATCCTCTATCCTATCCTATCCTCTATCCTATCCTATCCTCTATCCTATCCTATCCTCTATCCTATCCCATCCTCTATCCTATCCTATCCTCTATCCTATCCTATCCTCTATCCTATCCTATCCTCTATCCTATCCTATCCTCTATCCTATCCTCTCCTCTATCCAATCCTATCCTATATCCTATCCTTTCCTCTATCCTATCCAATCCTCTATCCTATCCTATCCTCTATCCTATCGTATCATCTATCGTATCCTATCCTCTATCCTATCCTATCCTCTATCCTATCCTCTATCCTATCCTATCCTCTATCCTATCCTCTATCCTATCCTATCCTCTATCCTATCCTCTATCCTATCCTATCCTCTATCCTATCCTATCGTCTATCCTATCCTATCGTCTATCCTATCCTATCCTCTATCCTATCCTATCCTCTATCCGATCCTCTATCCTATCCTATCCTCTATCCTATCCTATCCTCTATCCTCTATCCTCTATCCTCTATCCTCTATCCTCTATCCTCTATCCTCTATCCTCTATCCTCTATCCTCTATCCTCTATCCTCTATCCTCTATCCTCTATCCTCTATCCTCTATCCTCTATCCTCTATCCTCTATCCTCTATCCTCTATCCTCTATCCTCTATCCTCTATCCTCTATCCTCTATCCTCTATCCTCTATCCTCTATCCTCTATCCTCTATCCTCTATCCTCTATCCTCTATCCTATCCTATCCTCTATCCTATCCTATCCTCTATCCTATCCTATCCTCTATCCTATCCTATCCTCTATCCTATCCTATCCTCTATCCTATCCTATCCTCTATCCTATCCTATCCTCTATCCTATCCTATCCTCTATCCTATCCTATCCTCTATCCTATCCTATCCTCTATCCTATCCTATCCTCTATCCGATCCTCTATCCTATCCTATCCTCTATCCTATCCTATCCCCTATCCTATCCTATCCTGTATCCTGTCCTATCCTCTATCCTATCCTATCCTCTATCCTATCCTTTCCTCTATCCTATCCAATCCTCTATCCTATCCTATCCTCTATCCTATCGTATCATCTATCGTATCCTATCCTCTATCCTATCCTATCCTCTATCCTATCGTATCCTCTATCGTATCCTATCCTCTATCCTATCCTATCCTCTTTCCTATCCTATCCTCTATCCTCTATCCTCTATCCTCTATCCTCTATCCTGTCCTATCCTCTATCCTCTATCCTCTATCCTCTATCCTCTATCCTGTCCTATCCTCTATCCTATCCTATCCTATCCTCTATCCTATCCTATCCTATCCTCTATCCTATCCTATCCTCTATCCTATCGTATCCTCTATCCTATCCTATCCTCTATCCTATCCTATCCTCTATCCTATCCTATCCTCTATCCTATCCTATCCTCTATCCTATCCTCTCCTCTATGCAATCCTATCCTATATCCTATCCTTTCCTCTATCCTATCCTATCCTCTATCCTATCCTATCCTCTATCCTATCGTATCATCTATCGTATCCTATCCTCTATCCTATCCCATCCTCTATCCTATCCTATCCTCTATCCTATCCTCTATCCTATCCTATCCTCTATCCTATCCTCTATCCTATCCTATCCTCTATCCTATCCCCTATCCTATCCTATCCTCTATCCTATCCTATCGTCTATCCTATCCTATCCTCTATCCTATCCTATCCTCTATCCTATCCTATACTCTATCCTATCGTATCCTCTATCGTATCCTATCCTCTATCCTATCCTATCCTCTTTCCTATCCTATCCTCTATCCTATCCTATCCTCTATACTATCCTATCCTCTATCCTATCCTATCCTCTTTCCTATCCTATCCTCTATCCTATCCTATCCTCTATCCTATCCTATCCTCTATCCGATCCTCTATCCTATCCTATCCTGTATCCTGTCCTATCCTCTATCCTATCCTATCCTGTATCCTGTCCTATCCTCTATCCTATCCTCTATAATATCGTTTACTCTATCATATCCTATCCTCTATCCTATAATATCATCTATCCTATTCTATCCTCTATCCTATCGTCTATCATATCCTATCCTCTATCCTATCCTATCCTCTATCCTATCCTATCCTCTATCCTATCCTATCCTCTATCCTATCCTATCCTCTATCCTATCCCATCCTCTATCCTATCCTATCCTCTATCCTATCCTATCCTCTATCCTATCCTATCCTCTATCCGATCCTCTATCCTATCCTATCCTCTATCCTGTCCTATCCCCTATCCTATCCTATCCTCTATCCTCTCCTCTATCCTATCCTATCCTCTATCCTATCGTATCCTCTATCGTATCCTATCCTCTATCCTATCCTATCCTCTATCCTATCCTATCCTCTATCCTATCCTATCCTCTATCCTATCCTTTCCTCAATCCTATTATATCCTCTATCCTATCCTATCCTCTATCCTATCCTATCCTCTATCCTATCCTATCCCCTATCCTATCCTATCCTCTATCCTTTCCTCTATCCTATCCTATCCTCTATCCTATCCTATCCTCTATCCGATCCTCTATCCTATCCTATCCTGTATCCTGTCCTATCCTCTATCCTATCCTCTATAATATCGTTTACTCTATCATATCCTATCCTCTATCCTATAATATCATCTATCCTATTCTATCCTCTATCCTATCTTCTATCATATCCAATCCTCTATCGCATCCTCCACCCTATCGTATCCTCTATCATATCCTATCCTCTATCCTATCCTCTATCCTATCCTCTCCTCTATCCAATCCTAACCTATATCCTATCCTTTCCTCTATCCTATCCAATCCTCTATCCTATCCTATCCTCTATCCTATCGTATCATCTATCGTATCCTATCCTCTATCCTATCCTATCCTCTATCCTATCCTCTATCCTATCCTCTCCTCTATCCAATCCTATCCTCTATCCTATCCTATCCTCTATCCTATCCTATCCTCTATCCTATCCTATCCTCTATCCTATCCTATCCTCTATCCTATCCTATCCTCTATCCTATCCTATCCTCTATCCTATCCTATCCTCTATCCTATCCTATCCTCTATCCTATCCTATCCTCTATCCTATCCTATCCTCTATCCTATCCTATCCTCTATCCTATCCTATCCTCTATCCTATCCTATCCTCTATCCTATCCTATCCTCTATCCTATCCTATCCTCTATCCTATCCTATCCTCTATCCTATCCTATCCTCTATCCGATCCTCTATCCTATCCTATCCTCTATCCTATCCTATCCCCTATCCTATCCTATCCTCTATCCTCTCCTCTATCCTATCCTATCCTCTATCCTATCGTATCCTCTATCGTATCCTATCCTCTATCCTATCCTATCCTCTATCCTATCCTATCCTCTATCCTATCCTATCCTCTATCCTATCCTATCCTCTATCCTATCCTTTCCTCAATCCTATTATATCCTCTATCCTATCCTATCCTCTATCCTATCCTATCCTCTATCCTATCCTATCCCCTATCCTATCCTATCCTCTATCCCTTCCTCCATCCTATCCTATCCTCTATCCTATCCTATCCTCTATCCGATCCTCTATCCTATCCTATCCTGTATCCTGTCCTATCCTCTATCCTATCCTATCCTGTATCCTGTCCTATCCTCTATCCTATCCTCTATAATATCGTTTACTCTATCATATCCTATCCTCTATCCTATAATATCATCTATCCTATTCTATCCTCTATCCTATCGTCTATCATATCCAATCCTCTATCGCATCCTCCATCCTATCGTATCCTCTATCCTATCCTATCCTCTATCCTATCCTCTCCTCTATCCAATCCTATCCTATATCCTATCCTTTCCTCTATCCTATCCAATCCTCTATCCTATCCTATCCTCTATCCTATCCTATCCTCTATCGTATCCTATCCACTATCCTATCCTATCCCCTATCCTATCCGATCCTCTATCCTATCCTATCCTGTATCCTGTCCTATCCTCTATCCTATCCTATCCTCTATCCTATCCTTTCCTCTATTCTATCCAATCCTCTATCCTATCCTATCCTCTATCCTATCGTATCATCTATCGTATCCTATCCTCTATCCTATCCTATCCTCTATCCTATCCTATCCTCTATCCTATCCTCTATCCTATCCTATCCTCTATCCTATCCTATCCTCTATCCTATCCTCTATCCTATCCTATCCTCTATCCTATCCTATCGTCTATCCTATCCTATCCTCTATCCTATCCTATCCTCTATCCTATCCTATACTCTATCCTATCGTATCCTCTATCGTATCCTATCCTCTATCCTATCCTATCCTCTATCCTATCCTATCCTCTATCCTATCCTCTATCCTATCCTATCCTCTATCCTATCCTCTATCCTATCCTATCCTCTATCCTATCCTCTATTCTATCCTATCCTCTATCCTATCCTATCGTCTATCCTATCCTATCCTCTATCCTATCCTATCCTCTATCCTATCCTATACTCTATCCTATCGTATCCTCTATCGTATCCTATCCTCTATCCTATCCTATCCTCTTTCCTATCCTATCCTCTATCCTATCCTATCCTCTATACTATCCTATCCTCTATCTTATCCTATCCTCTTTCCTATCCTATCCTCTATCCTATCCTATCCTCTATCCTATCCTATCCTCTATCCTATCCTATCCTCTATCCTATCCTCTATCCTATCCTCTATCCTATCCTATCCTCTATCCTCTATCCTCTATCCTCTATCCTCTATCCTCTATCCTCTATCCTCTATCCTCTATCCTCTATCCTCTATCCTCTATCCTCTATCCTATCCTATCCTCTATCCTATCCTATCCTCTATCCTATCCTATCCTCTATCCTATCCTATCCTCTATCCTATCCTATCCTCTATCCTATCCTATCCTCTATCCTATCCTATCCTCTATCCGATCCTCTATCCTATCCTATCCTCTATCCTATCCTATCCCCTATCCTATCCTATCCTGTATCCTGTCCTATCCTCTATCCTATCCTATCCTCTATCCTATCCTTTCCTCTATCCTATCCAATCCTCTATCCTATCCTATCCTCTATCCTATCGTATCATCTATCGTATCCTATCCTCTATCCTATCCTATCCTCTATCCTATCGTATCCTCTATCGTATCCTATCCTCTATCCTATCCTATCCTCTTTCCTATCCTATCCTCTATCCTATCCTATCCTCTATCCTATCCTCTATCCTCTATCCTCTATCCTCTATCCTCTATCCTCTATCCTCTATCCTCTATCCTCTATCCTCTATCCTCTATCCTGTCCTATCCTCTATCCTATCCTATCCTATCCTCTATCCTATCCTATCCTATCCTCTATCCTATCCTATCCTCTATCCTATCGTATCCTCTATCCTATCCTATCCTCTATCCTATCCTATCCTCTATCCTATCCTATCCTCTATCCTATCCTATCCTCTATCCTATCCTCTCCTCTATGCAATCCTATCCTATATCCTATCCTTTCCTCTATCCTATCCTATCCTCTATCCTATCCTATCCTCTATCCTATCGTATCATCTATCGTATCCTATCCTCTATCCTATCCTATCCTCTATCCTATCCTATCCTCTATCCTATCCTCTATCCTATCCTATCCTCTATCCTATCCTCTATCCTATCCTATCCTCTATCCTATCCCCTATCCTATCCTATCCTCTATCCTATCCTATCGTCTATCCTATCCTATCCTCTATCCTATCCTATCCTCTATCCTATCCTATACTCTATCCTATCGTATCCTCTATCGTATCCTATCCTCTATCCTATCCTATCCTCTTTCCTATCCTATCCTCTATCCTATCCTATCCTCTATACTATCCTATCCTCTATCCTATCCTATCCTCTTTCCTATCCTATCCTCTATCCTATCCTATCCTCTATCCTATCCTATCCTCTATCCGATCCTCTATCCTATCCTATCCTGTATCCTGTCCTATCCTCTATCCTATCCTATCCTGTATCCTGTCCTATCCTCTATCCTATCCTCTATAATATCGTCTACTCTATCATATCCTATCCTCTATCCTATAATATCATCTATCCTATTCTATCCTCTATCCTATCGTCTATCATATCCAATCCTCTATCGCATCCTCCATCCTATCGTATCCTCTATCCTATCCTATCCTCTATCCTATCCTCTCCTCTATCCAATCCTATCCTATATCCTATCCTTTCCTCTATCCTATCCAATCCTCTATCCTATCCTATCCTCTATCCTATCCTATACTCTATCGTATCCTATCCACTATCCTATCCTATCCCCTATCCTATCCGATCCTCTATCCTATCCTATCCTGTATCCTGTCCTATCCTCTATCCTATCCTATCCTCTATCCTATCCTTTCCTCTATCCTATCCAATCCTCTATCCTATCCTATCCTCTATCCTATCGTATCATCTATCGTATCCTATCCTCTATCCTATCCTATCCTCTATCCTATCCTATCCTCTATCCTATCCTCTATCCTATCCTATCCTCTATCCTATCCTATCCTCTATCCTATCCTCTATCCTATCCTATCCTCTATCCTATCCTATCGTCTATCCTATCCTATCCTCTATCCTATCCTATCCTCTATCCTATCCTATACTCTATCCTATCGTATCCTCTATCGTATCCTATCCTCTATCCTATCCTCTATCCTCTATCCTCTATCCTCTATCCTCTATCCTCTATCCTCTATCCTCTATCCTCTATCCTCTATCCTCTATCCTCTATCCTCTATCCTCTATCCTCTATCCTCTATCCTCTATCCTCTATCCTCTATCCTCTATCCTCTATCCTCTATCCTCTATCCTCTATCCTCTATCCTCTATCCTCTATCCTCTATCCTCTATCCTCTATCCTCTATCCTCTATCCTCTATCCTCTATCCTCTATCCTCTATCCTCTATCCTCTATCCTCTATCCTCTATCCTCTATCCTCTATCCTCTATCCTCTATCCTCTATCCTCTATCCTCTATCCTCTATCCTCTATCCTCTATCCTCTATCCTCTATCCTCTATCCTCTATCCTCTATCCTATCCTATCCTCTATCCTATCCTCTCCTCTATCCAATCCTATCCTATATCCTATCCTTTCCTCTATCCTATCCAATCCTCTATCCTATCCTATCCTCTATCCTATCCTATACTCTATCGTATCCTATCCACTATCCTATCCTATCCCCTATCCTATCCGATCCTCTATCCTATCCTATCCTGTATCCTGTCCTATCCTCTATCCTATCCTATCCTCTATCCTATCCTTTCCTCTATCCTATCCAATCCTCTATCCTATCCTATCCTCTATCCTATCGTATCATCTATCGTATCCTATCCTCTATCCTATCCTATCCTCTATCCTATCCTATCCTCTATCCTATCCTCTATCCTATCCTATCCTCTATCCTATCCTATCCTCTATCCTATCCTCTATCCTATCCTATCCTCTATCCTATCCTATCGTCTATCCTATCCTATCCTCTATCCTATCCTATCCTCTATCCTATCCTATACTCTATCCTATCGTATCCTCTATCGTATCCTATCCTCTATCCTATCCTCTATCCTCTATCCTCTATCCTCTATCCTCTATCCTCTATCCTCTATCCTCTATCCTCTATCCTCTATCCTCTATCCTCTATCCTCTATCCTCTATCCTCTATCCTCTATCCTCTATCCTCTATCCTCTATCCTCTATCCTCTATCCTCTATCCTCTATCCTCTATCCTCTATCCTCTATCCTCTATCCTCTATCCTCTATCCTCTATCCTCTATCCTCTATCCTCTATCCTCTATCCTCTATCCTCTATCCTCTATCCTCTATCCTCTATCCTCTATCCTCTATCCTCTATCCTCTATCCTCTATCCTCTATCCTCTATCCTCTATCCTCTATCCTCTATCCTCTATCCTCTATCCTCTATCCTCTATCCTCTATCCTCTATCCTCTATCCTCTATCCTCTATCCTATCCTATCCTCTATCCTATCCTATCCTCTATCCTATCCTATCCTCTATCCTATCCTATCCTCTATCCTATCCTATCCTCTATCCTATCCTATCCTCTATCCTATCCTATCCTCTATCCTATCCTATCCTCTATCCTATCCTATCCTCTATCCTATCCTATCCTCTATCCTATCCTATCCTCTATCCTATCCTCTATCCTATCCTTTCCTCTATCCTATCCAATCCTCTATCCTATCCTATCCTCTATCCTATCGTATCATCTATCGTATCCTATCCTCTATCCTATCCTATCCTCTATCCTATCGTATCCTCTATCGTATCCTATCCTCTATCCTATCCTATCCTCTTTCCTATCCTATCCTCTATCCTATCCTATCCTCTATCCTATCCTATCCTCTATCCTCTATCCTCTATCCTCTATCCTCTATCCTCTATCCTCTATCCTCTATCCTCTATCCTCTATCCTCTATCCTCTATCCTCTATCCTCTATCCTCTATCCTATCCTATCCTCTATCCTATCCTATCCTATCCTCTATCCTATCCTATCCTCTATCCTATCCTATCCTCTATCCTATCCTATCCTCTATCCTATCCTATCCTCTATCCTATCCTATCCTCTATCCTATCCTATCCTCTATCCTATCCTATCCTCTATCCTATCCTATCCTCTATCCTATCCTATCCTATCCTCTATCCTATCCTATCCTCTATCCTATCCTATCCTCTATCCTATCCTATCCTCTATCCTATCCTATCCTCTATCGTATCCTATCCTCTATCCTATCCTATCCTCTATCCTATCCTATCCTCTATCCTATCCTCTATCCTATCCTATCCTCTATCCTATCCTTTCCTCTATCCTATCCAATCCTCTATCCTATCCTATCCTCTATCCTATCGTATCATCTATCGTATCCTATCCTCTATCCTATCCTATCCTCTATCCTATCGTATCCTCTATCGTATCCTATCCTCTATCCTATCCTATCCTCTTTCCTATCCTATCCTCTATCCTATCCTCTCCTCTATCCAATCCTATCCTATATCCTATCCTTTCCTCTATCCTATCCAATCCTCTATCCTATCCTATCCTCTATCCTATCCTATCCTCTTTCCTATCCTATCCTCTATCCTATCCTATCCTCTATCCTATCCTATCCTCTATCCTCTATCCTCTATCCTCTATCCTCTATCCTCTATCCTCTATCCTCTATCCTCTATCCTCTATCCTCTATCCTCTATCCTCTATCCTCTATCCTCTATCCTCTATCCTCTATCCTCTATCCTCTATCCTCTATCCTATCCTATCCTCTATCCTATCCTATCCTATCCTCTATCCTATCCTATCCTCTATCCTATCCTATCCTCTATCCTATCCTATCCTCTATCCTATCCTATCCTCTATCCTATCCTATCCTCTATCCGATCCTCTATCCTATCCTATCCTGTATCCTGTCCTATCCTCTATCCTATCCTCTATAATATCGTTTACTCTATCATATCCTATCCTCTTTCCTATCCTATCCTCTATCCTATCCTATCCTCTATCCTATCCTATCCTCTATATTATCCTATCCTCTATCCTCTATCCTCTATCCTCTATCCTCTATCCTCTATCCTCTATCCTATCCTATCCTCTATCCTATCCTATCCTATCCTCTATCCTATCCTATCCTCTATCCTATCCTATCCTATCCTCTATCCTATCCTATCCTCTATCCTATCCTATCCTCTATCCTATCCTCTATCCTATCCTATCCTCTATCCTATCCTATCCTCTATCCTATCCTATCCTCTATCCTATCCTATCCTCTATCCTATCCTATCCTCTATCCTATCCTATCCTCTATCCTATCCTATCCTCTATCCTATCCTATCCTCTATCCTATCCTATCCTCTATCCTATCCTATCCTCTATCCTATCCTATCCTCTATCCTATCCTATCCTCTATCCTATCCTCTATCCTATCCTTTCCTCTATCCTATCCAATCCTCTATCCTATCCTATCCTCTATCCTATCGTATCATCTATCGTATCCTATCCTCTATCCTATCCTATCCTCTATCCTATCGTATCCTCTATCGTATCCTATCCTCTATCCTATCCTATCCTCTTTTCTATCCTATCCTCTATCCTATCCTATCCTCTATCCTCTATCCTCTATCCTCTATCCTCTATCCTCTATCCTCTATCCTCTATCCTCTATCCTCTATCCTCTATCCTCTATCCTATCCTATCCTCTATCCTATCCTATCCTATCCTCTATCCTATCCTATCCTCTATCCTATCCTATCCTCTATCCTATCCTATCCTCTATCCTATCCTATCCTCTATCCTATCCTATCCTCTATCCTATCCTATCCTCTATCCTATCCTATCCTCTATCCTATCCTATCCTCTATCCTATCCTATCCTCTATCCTATCCTATCCTCTATCCTATCCTATCCTCTATCCTCTATCCTCTATCCTCTATCCTCTATCCTCTATCCTCTATCCTCTATCCTCTATCCTCTATCCTCTATCCTCTATCCTATCCTATCCTCTATCCTATCCTATCCTATCCTCTATCCTATCCTATCCTCTATCCTATCCTATCCTCTATCCTATCCTATCCTCTATCCTATCCTATCCTCTATCCTATCCTATCCTCTATCCTATCCTATCCTCTATCCTATCCTATCCTATCCTCTATCCTATCCTATCCTCTATCCTATCCTATCCTCTATCCTATCCTATCCTCTATCGTATCCTATCCTCTATCCTATCCTATCCTCTATCCTATCCTATCCTCTATCCTATCCTCTATCCTATCCTATCCTCTATCCTATCCTTTCCTCTATCCTATCCAATCCTCTATCCTATCCTATCCTCTATCCTATCGTATCATCTATCGTATCCTATCCTCTATCCTATCCTATCCTCTATCCTATCGTATCCTCTATCGTATCCTATCCTCTATCCTATCCTATCCTCTTTCCTATCCTATCCTCTATCCTATCCTCTCCTCTATCCAATCCTATCCTATATCCTATCCTTTCCTCTATCCTATCCAATCCTCTATCCTATCCTATCCTCTATCCTATCCTATCCTCTTTCCTATCCTATCCTCTATCCTATCCTATCCTCTATCCTATCCTATCCTCTATCCTCTATCCTCTATCCTCTATCCTCTATCCTCTATCCTCTATCCTCTATCCTCTATCCTCTATCCTCTATCCTCTATCCTCTATCCTCTATCCTATCCTATCCTCTATCCTATCCTATCCTATCCTCTATCCTATCCTATCCTCTATCCTATCCTATCCTCTATCCTATCCTATCCTCTATCCTATCCTATCCTCTATCCTATCCTATCCTCTATCCTATCCTATCCTCTATCCGATCCTCTATCCTATCCTATCCTGTATCCTGTCCTATCCTCTATCCTATCCTCTATAATATCGTTTACTCTATCATATCCTATCCTCTTTCCTATCCTATCCTCTATCCTATCCTATCCTCTATCCTATCCTATCCTCTATATTATCCTATCCTCTATCCTCTATCCTCTATCCTCTATCCTCTATCCTCTATCCTATCCTATCCTCTATCCTATCCTATCCTATCCTCTATCCTATCCTATCCTCTATCCTATCCTATCCTATCCTCTATCCTATCCTATCCTCTATCCTATCCTATCCTATCCTCTATCCTATCCTATCCTCTATCCTATCCTATCCTCTATCCTATCCTATCCTCTATCCTATCCTATCCTCTATCCTATCCTCTATCCTATCCTATCCTCTATCCTATCCTATCCTCTATCCTATCCTATCCTCTATCCTATCCTATCCTCTATCCTATCCTCTATCCTATCCTATCCTCTATCCTATCCTATCCTCTATCCTATCCTATCCTCTATCCTATCCTATCCTCTATCCTATCCTATCCTCTATCCTATCCTATCCTCTATCCTATCCTATCCTCTATCCTATCCTCTATCCTATCCTTTCCTCTATCCTATCCAATCCTCTATCCTATCCTATCCTCTATCCTATCGTATCATCTATCGTATCCTATCCTCTATCCTATCCTATCCTCTATCCTATCGTATCCTCTATCCTATCCTATCCTCTATCCTATCCTTTCCTCTATCCTATCCAATCCTCTATCCTATCCTATCCTCTATCCTATCCTCTATCCTATCCTATCCTCTATCCTATCCTTTCCTCTATCCTATCCAATCCTCTATCCTATCCTATCCTCTATCCTATCGTATCATCTATCGTATCCTATCCTCTATCCTATCCTATCCTCTATCCTATCGTATCCTCTATCGTATCCTATCCTCTATCCTATCCTATCCTCTTTCCTATCCTATCCTCTATCCTATCCTCTCCTCTATCCAATCCTATCCTATATCCTATCCTTTCCTCTATCCTATCCAATCCTCTATCCTATCCTATCCTCTATCCTATCCTATCCTCTTTCCTATCCTATCCTCTATCCTATCCTATCCTCTATCCTATCCTATCCTCTATCCTCTATCCTCTATCCTCTATCCTCTATCCTCTATCCTCTATCCTCTATCCTCTATCCTCTATCCTCTATCCTCTATCCTCTATCCTCTATCCTCTATCCTCTATCCTCTATCCTCTATCCTCTATCCTCTATCCTCTATCCTATCCTATCCTCTATCCTATCCTATCCTATCCTCTATCCTATCCTATCCTCTATCCTATCCTATCCTCTATCCTATCCTATCCTCTATCCTATCCTATCCTCTATCCTATCCTATCCTCTATCCTATCCTATCCTCTATCCGATCCTCTATCCTATCCTATCCTGTATCCTGTCCTATCCTCTATCCTATCCTCTATAATATCGTTTACTCTATCATATCCTATCCTCTTTCCTATCCTATCCTCTATCCTATCCTATCCTCTATCCTATCCTATCCTCTATCCTATCCTATCCTCTATCCTATCCTATCCTCTATCCTATCCTATCCTCTATCCTATCCTATCCTCTATCCTCTATCCTCTATCCTCTATCCTCTATCCTCTATCCTCTATCCTCTATCCTCTATCCTCTATCCTCTATCCTCTATCCTCTATCCTCTATCCTCTATCCTATCCTATCCTCTATCCTATCCTATCCTATCCTCTATCCTATCCTATCCTCTATCCTATCCTATCCTCTATCCTATCCTATCCTCTATCCTATCCTATCCTCTATCCTATCCTATCCTCTATCCTATCCTATCCTCTATCCTATCCTATCCTATCCTCTATCCTATCCTATCCTCTATCCTATCCTATCCTCTATCCTATCGTATCATCTATCGTATCCTATCCTCTATCCTATCCTATCCTCTATCCTATCGTATCCTCTATCGTATCCTATCCTCTATCCTATCCTATCCTCTTTCCTATCCTATCCTCTATCCTATCCTCTCCTCTATCCAATCCTATCCTATATCCTATCCTTTCCTCTATCCTATCCAATCCTCTATCCTATCCTATCCTCTATCCTATCCTATCCTCTTTCCTATCCTATCCTCTATCCTATCCTATCCTCTATCCTATCCTCTATCCTCTATCCTCTATCCTCTATCCTCTATCCTCTATCCTCTATCCTCTATCCTCTATCCTCTATCCTCTATCCTCTATCCTCTATCCTCTATCCTCTATCCTCTATCCTATCCTATCCTCTATCCTATCCTATCCTATCCTCTATCCTATCCTATCCTCTATCCTATCCTATCCTCTATCCTATCCTATCCTCTATCCTATCCTATCCTCTATCCTATCCTATCCTCTATCCTATCCTATCCTCTATCCGATCCTCTATCCTATCCTATCCTGTATCCTGTCCTATCCTCTATCCTATCCTCTATAATATCGTTTACTCTATCATATCCTATCCTCTTTCCTATCCTATCCTCTATCCTATCCTATCCTCTATCCTATCCTATCCTCTATATTATCCTATCCTCTATCCTCTATCCTCTATCCTCTATCCTATCCTATCCTCTATCCTATCCTATCCTATCCTCTATCCTATCCTATCCTCTATCCTATCCTATCCTCTATCCTATCCTATCCTCTATCCTATCCTATCCTCTATCCTATCCTATCCTCTATCCGATCCTCTATCCTATCCTATCCTGTATCCTGTCCTATCCTCTATCCTATCCTCTATAATATCGTTTACTCTATCATATCCTATCCTCTTTCCTATCCTATCCTCTATCCTATCCTATCCTCTATCCTATCCTATCCTCTATATTATCCTATCCTCTATCCTATCCTATCCTCTAACCTATCCTATCCTATCCTCTATCCTATCCTATCCTCTATCCTATCCTATCCTCTATCCTATCCTCTATCCTATCCTATCCTCTATCCTATCCTATCCTCTATCCTATCCTATCCTCTATCCTATCCTATCCTCTATCCTATCCTATCCTCTATCCTATCCTATCCTCTATCCTATCCTATCCTCTATCCTATCCTATCCTCTATCCTATCCTATCCTCTATCCTATCCTATCCTCTATCCTATCCTATCCTCTATCCTATCCTCTATCCTATCCTTTCCTCTATCCTATCCAATCCTCTATCCTATCCTATCCTCTATCCTATCGTATCATCTATCGTATCCTATCCTCTATCCTATCCTATCATCTATCCTATCGTATCCTCTATCGTATCCTATCCTCTATCCTATCCTATCCTCTTTCCTATCCTATCCTCTATCCTATCCTATCCTCTATCCTATCCTATCCTCTATCCTCTATCCTCTATCCTCTATCCTCTATCCTCTATCCTCTATCCTCTATCCTCTATCCTCTATCCTCTATCCTCTATCCTCTATCCTCTATCCTCTATCCTCTATCCTATCCTATCCTCTATCCTATCCTATCCTATCCTCTATCCTATCCTATCCTCTATCCTATCCTATCCTCTATCCTATCCTATCCTCTATCCTATCCTATCCTCTATCCTATCCTATCCTCTATCCTATCCTATCCTCTATCCTATCCTATCCTCTATCCTATCCTATCCTCTATCCTATCCTATCCTCTATCCTATCCTATCCTCTATCCTATCCTATCCTCTATCCTATCCTATCCTCTATCCTATCCTATCCTCTATCCTATCCTATCTTCTATCCTATCCTATCCTCTATCCGATCCTCTATCCTATCCTATCCTGTATCCTGTCCTATCCTCTATCCTATCCTCTATAATATCGTTTACTGTATCATATCCTATCCTCTATCCTATAATATCATCTATCCTATTCTATCCTCTATCCTATCGTCTATCATATCCAATCCTCTATCGCATCCTCCATCCTATCGTATCCTCTATCCTATCCTATCCTTTATCCTATCCTCTATCCTATCCTATCCTTTATCCTATCCTCTCCTCTATCCAATCCTATCCTATATCCTATCCTTTCCTCTATCCTATCCAATCCTCTATCCTATCCTATCCTCTATCCTATCGTATCATCTATCGTATCCTATCCTCTATCCTATCCTATCCTCTATCCTATCCTATCCTCTATCCTATCCTATCCTCTATCCTATCCTCTCCTCTATCCAATCCTATCCTATATCCTATCCTTTCCTCTATCCTATCCAATCCTCTATCCTATCCTATCCTCTATCCTATCGTATCATCTATCGTATCCTATCCTCTATCCTATCCTATCCTCTATCCTATCCTATCCTCTATCCTATCCTCTATCCTATCCTATCCTCTATCCTATCCTCTATCCTATCCTATCCTCTATCCTATCCTCTATCCTATCCTATCCTCTATCCTATCCTATCGTCTATCCTATCCTATCCTCTATCCTATCCTATCCTCTATCCTATCCTATACTCTATCCTATCGTATCCTCTATCGTATCCTATCCTCTATCATATCCTATCCTCTATCCTATCGTATCATCTATCGTATCCTATCCTCTATCCTATCCTATCCTCTATCCTATCCTATCCTCTTTCCTATCCTATCCTCTATCCTATCCTATCCTCTATCCTATCCTATCCTCTATCCTATCCTCTATAATATCGTTTACTCTATCATATCCTATCCTCTATCCTATAATATCATCTATCCTATTCTATCCTCTATCCTATCCTTTATCCTATCCTATCCTCTATCCTATCCTATCGTCTATCCTATCCTATCCTCTATCCTATCCTATCCTCTATCCTATCGTATCCTCTATCATATCCTATCCTCTATCCTATCCTATCCTCTATCCTATCCTATCCTCTATCCTATCCTATCCTATCCTCTATCCTATCCTATCCTCTATCCTATCCTATCCTCTATCCTATCCTCTCCTCTATCCAATCCTATCCTATATCCTATCCTTTCCTCTATCCTATCCAATCCTCTATCATATCCTATCCTCTATCCTATCGTATCATCTATCGTATCCTATCCTCTATCCTATCCTATCCTCTATCCTATCCTATCCTCTATCCTACCCTCTATCCTATCCTTTATCCTATCCTATCCTCTATCCTATCCTATCGTCTATCCTATCCTATCCTCTATCCTATCCTATCCTCTATCCTATCGTATCCTCTATCATATCCTATCCTCTATCCTATCCTATCCTCTATCCTATCCTATCCTCTATCCTATCCTATCCTATCCTCTATCCTATCCTATCCTCTATCCTATCCTATCCTCTATCCTATCCTATCCTCTATCCTATCCTATCCTATCCTCTATCCTATCCTATCCTCTATCCTATCCTATCCTCTATCCTATCCTCTATCCTATCCTATCCTCTATCCTATCCTATCCTCTATCCTATCCTATCCTCTATCCTATCCTATCCTCTATCCTATCCTATCCTCTATCCTATCCTATCCTCTATCCGATCCTCTATCCTATCCTATCCTGTATCCTGTCCTATCCTCTATCCTATCCTCTATAATATCGTTTACTCTATCATATCCTTTCCTCTATCCTATAATATCATCTATCCTATTCTATCCTCTATCCTATCGTCTATCATATCCAATCCTCTATCGCATCCTCCATCCTATCGTATCCTCTATCCTATCCTATCCTTTATCCTATCCTCTATCCTATCCTATCCTTTATCCTATCCTCTCCTCTATCCAATCCTATCCTATATCCTATCCTTTCCTCTATCCTATCCAATCCTCTATCCTATCCTATCCTCTATCCTATCGTATCATCTATCGTATCCTATCCTCTATCCTATCCTATCCTCTATCCTATCCTATCCTCTATCCTATCCTATCCTCTATCCGATCCTCTCCTCTATCCAATCCTATCCTATATCCTATCCTTTCCTCTATCCTATCCAATCCTCTATCCTATCCTATCCTCTATCCTATCGTATCATCTATCGTATCCTATCCTCTATCCTATCCTATCCTCTATCCTATCCTATCCTCTATCCTATCCTCTATCCTATCCTATCCTCTATCCTATCCTCTATCCTATCCTATCCTCTATCCTATCCTCTATCCTATCCTATCCTCTATCCTATCCTATCGTCTATCCTATCCTATCCTCTATCCTATCCTATCCTCTATCCTATCCTATACTCTATCCTATCGTATCCTCTATCGTATCCTATCCTCTATCCTATCCTATCCTCTTTCCTATCCTATCCTCTATCCTATCCTATCCTCTATACTATCCTATCCTCTATCCTATCCTATCCTCTTTCCTATCCTATCCTCTATCCTATCCTATCCTCTATCCTATCCTATCCTCTATCCTATCCTATCCTCTATCCTATCCTCTATCCTATCCTCTATCCTATCCTATCCTCTATCCTCTATCCTCTATCCTCTATCCTCTATCCTCTATCCTCTATCCTCTATCCTCTATCCTCTATCCTCTATCCTATCCTATCCTCTATCCTATCCTATCCTCTATCCTATCCTATCCTCTATCCTATCCTATCCTCTATCCTATCCTATCCTCTATCCTATCCTATCCTCTATCCTATCCTATCCTCTATCCTATCCTATCCTCTATCCTATCCTATCCTCTATCCTATCCTATCCTCTATCCTATCCTATCCTCTATCCTATCCTATCCTCTATCCTATCCTATCCTCTATCCTATCCTATCCTCTATCCTATCCTATCCTCTATCCTATCCTATCCTCTATCCTATCCTATCCTCTATCCTATCCTATCCTCTATCCTATCCTATCCTCTAACCTATCCTATCCTCTATCCTATCCTATCCTCTATCCTATCCTATCCTCTATCCTATCCTATCCTCTATCCGATCCTCTATCCTATCCTATCCTCTATCCTATCCTATCCCCTATCCTATCCTATCCTGTATCCTGTCCTATCCTCTATCCTATCCTATCCTCTATCCTATCCTTTCCTCTATCCTATCCAATCCTCTATCCTATCCTATCCTCTATCCTATCGTATCATCTATCGTATCCTATCCTCTATCCTATCCTATCCTCTTTCCTATCCTATCCTCTATCCTATCCTATCCTCTATCCTATCCTCTATCCTCTATCCTCTATCCTCTATCCTCTATCCTCTATCCTCTATCCTCTATCCTGTCCTATCCTCTATCCTATCCTATCCTATCCTCTATCCTATCCTATCCTATCCTCTATCCTATCCTATCCTCTATCCTATCGTATCCTCTATCCTATCCTATCCTCTATCCTATCCTATCCTCTATCCTATCCTATCCTCTATCCTATCCTCTCCTCTATGCAATCCTATCCTATATCCTATCCTTTCCTCTATCCTATCCTATCCTCTATCCTATCCTATCCTCTATCCTATCGTATCATCTATCGTATCCTATCCTCTATCCTATCCTATCCTCTATCCTATCCTATCCTCTATCCTATCCTCTATCCTATCCTATCCTCTATCCTATCCTCTATCCTATCCTATCCTCTATCCTATCCCCTATCCTATCCTATCCTCTATCCTATCCTATCGTCTATCCTATCCTATCCTCTATCCTATCCTATCCTCTATCCTATCCTATACTCTATCCTATCGTATCCTCTATCGTATCCTATCCTCTATCCTATCCTATCCTCTTTCCTATCCTATCCTCTATCCTATCCTATCCTCTATACTATCCTATCCTCTATCCTATCCTATCCTCTTTCCTATCCTATCCTCTATCCTATCCTATCCTATCCTCTATCCTATCCTATCCTATCCTCTATCCTATCCTATCCTCTATCCTATCGTATCCTCTATCATATCCTATCCTCTATCCTATAATATCATCTATCCTATTCTATCCTCTATCCTATCGTCTATCATATCCAATCCTCTATCGCATCCTCCATCCTATCGTATCCTCTATCCTATCCTATCCTCTATCCTATCCTCTCCTCTATCCAATCCTATCCTATATCCTATCCTTTCCTCTATCCTATCCAATCCTCTATCCTATCCTATCCTCTATCCTATCCTATCCTCTATCGTATCCTATCCACTATCCTATCCTATCCCCTATCCTATCCGATCCTCTATCCTATCCTATCCTGTATCCTGTCCTATCCTCTATCCTATCCTATCCTCTATCCTATCCTTTCCTCTATCCTATCCAATCCTCTATCCTATCCTATCCTCTATCCTATCGTATCATCTATCGTATCCTATCCTCTATCCTATCCTATCCTCTATCCTATCCTATCCTCTATCCTATCCTATCCTCTTTCCTATCCTATCCTCTATCCTATCCTCTCCTCTATCCAATCCTATCCTATATCCTATCCTTTCCTCTATCCTATCCAATCCTCTATCCTATCCTATCCTCTATCCTATCCTATCCTCTTTCCTATCCTATCCTCTATCCTATCCTATCCTCTATCCTATCCTATCCTCTATCCTCTATCCTCTATCCTCTATCCTCTATCCTCTATCCTCTATCCTCTATCCTCTATCCTCTATCCTCTATCCTCTATCCTATCCTATCCTATCCTCTATCCTATCCTATCCTCTATCCTATCCTATCCTCTATCCTATCCTATCCTCTATCCTATCCTATCCTCTATCCTATCCTATCCTCTATCCTATCCTATCCTCTATCCTATCCTATCCTCTATCCGATCCTCTATCCTATCCTATCCTCTTTCCTATCCTATCCTCTATCCTATCCTATCCTCTATCCTATCCTATCCTCTATATTATCCTATCCTCTATCCTCTATCCTCTATCCTCTATCCTCTATCCTCTATCCTATCCTATCCTCTATCCTATCCTATCCTATCCTCTATCCTATCCTATCCTCTATCCTATCCTATCCTCTATCCTATCCTATCCTCTATCCTATCCTATCCTATCCTCTATCCTATCCTATCCTCTATCCTATCCTATCCTCTATCCTATCCTCTATCCTATCCTATCCTCTATCCTATCCTATCCTCTATCCTATCCTATCCTCTATCCTATCCTATCCTCTATCCTATCCTATCCTCTATCCTATCCTATCCTCTATCCTATCCTATCCTCTATCCTATCCTATCCTCTATCCTATCCTATCTTCTATCCTATCCTATCCTCTATCCTATCCTATCCTGTATCCTGTCCTATCCTCTATCCTATCCTCTATAATATCGTTTACTGTATCATATCCTATCCTCTATCCTATAATATCATCTATCCTATTCTATCCTCTATCCTATCGTCTATCATATCCAATCCTCTATCGCATCCTCCATCCTATCGTATCCTCTATCCTATCCTATCCTTTATCCTATCCTCTATCCTATCCTATCCTTTATCCTATCCTCTATCCTATCCTATCCTTTATCCTATCCTCTCCTCTATCCAATCCTATCCTATATCCTATCCTTTCCTCTATCCTATCCAATCCTCTATCCTATCCTATCCTCTATCCTATCGTATCATCTATCGTATCCTATCCTCTATCCTATCCTATCCTCTATCCTATCCTATCCTCTATCCTATCCTATCCTCTATCCTATCCTCTCCTCTATCCAATCCTATCCTATATCCTATCCTTTCCTCTATCCTATCCAATCCTCTATCCTATCCTATCCTCTATCCTATCGTATCATCTATCGTATCCTATCCTCTATCCTATCCTATCCTCTATCCTATCCTATCCTCTATCCTATCCTCTATCCTATCCTATCCTCTATCCTATCCTCTATCCTATCCTATCCTCTATCCTATCCTATACTCTATCCTATCGTATCCTCTATCGTATCCTATCCTCTATCCTATCCTATCCTCTTTCCTATCCTATCCTCTATACTATCCTATCCTCTATCCTATCCTATCCTCTTTCCTATCCTATCCTCTATCCTATCCTATCCTCTATCCTATCCTATCCTCTATCCTATCCTCTATCCTATCCTATCCTCTATCCTATCCTCTATCCTATCCTATCCTCTATCCTATCCTATCCTCTATCCTATCCTCTATCCTATCCTATCGTCTATCCTATCCTATCCTCTATCCTATCCTATCCTCTATCCTATCCTATCCTCTATCCTATCCTATCCTCTATCCTATCCGATCCTCTATCCTATCCTATCCTCTATCCTATCCTATCCTCTATCCTATCCTCTATAATATCGTTTACTGTATCATATCCTATCCTCTATCCTATAATATCATCTATCCTATTCTATCCTCTATCCTATCGTCTATCATATCCAATCCTCTATCGCATCCTCCATCCTATCGTATCCTCTATCCTATCCTATCCTTTATCCTATCCTCTATCCTATCCTATCCTTTATCCTATCCTCTCCTCTATCCAATCCTATCCTATATCCTATCCTTTCCTCTATCCTATCCAATCCTCTATCCTATCCTATCCTCTATCCTATCGTATCATCTATCGTATCCTATCCTCTATCCTATCCTATCCTCTATCCTATCCTATCCTCTATCCTATCCTATCCTCTATCCTATCCTATCCTCTATCCTATCCTATCGTCTATCCTATCCTATCCTCTATCCTATCCTATCCTCTATCCTATCCTATACTCTATCCTATCGTATCCTCTATCGTATCCTATCCTCTATCCTATCCTATCCTCTATCCTATCCTATCCTCTATCCTATCCTCTATCCTATCCTATCCTCTATCCTATCCTCTATCCTATCCTATCCTCTATCCTATCCTCTATCCTATCCTATCCTCTATCCTATCGTATCCTCTATCGTATCCTATCCTCTATCCTATCCTATCCTCTTTCCTATCCTATCCTCTATCCTATCCTATCCTCTATCCTATCCTATCCTCTATCCTCTATCCTCTATCCTCTATCCTCTATCCTCTATCCTCTATCCTCTATCCTCTATCCTCTATCCTCTATCCTCTATCCTCTATCCTCTATCCTCTATCCTCTATCCTCTATCCTCTATCCTCTATCCTATCCTATCCTCTATCCTATCCTATCCTATCCTCTATCCTATCCTATCCTCTATCCTATCCTATCCTCTATCCTATCCTATCCTCTATCCTATCCTATCCTCTATCCTATCCTATCCTCTATCCTATCCTATCCTCTATCCTATCCTATCCTCTATCCTATCCTATCCTCTATCCTATCCTATCCTCTATCCTATCCTATCCTCTATCCTATCCTATCCTCTATCCTATCCTATCCTCTATCCTATCCTATCCTCTATCCTATCCTATCCTCTATCCTATCCTATCCTCTATCCTATCCTATCCTCTATCCTATCCTATCCTCTATCCTATCCTATCTTCTATCCTATCCTATCCTCTATCCGATCCTCTATCCTATCCTATCCTGTATCCTGTCCTATCCTCTATCCTATCCTCTATAATATCGTTTACTGTATCATATCCTATCCTCTATCCTATAATATCATCTATCCTATTCTATCCTCTATCCTATCGTCTATCATATCCAATCCTCTATCGCATCCTCCATCCTATCGTATCCTCTATCCTATCCTATCCTTTATCCTATCCTCTATCCTATCCTATCCTTTATCCTATCCTCTATCCTATCCTATCCTTTATCCTATCCTCTCCTCTATCCAATCCTATCCTATATCCTATCCTTTCCTCTATCCTATCCAATCCTCTATCCTATCCTATCCTCTATCCTATCGTATCATCTATCGTATCCTATCCTCTATCCTATCCTATCCTCTATCCTATCCTATCCTCTATCCTATCCTATCCTCTATCCTATCCTCTCCTCTATCCAATCCTATCCTATATCCTATCCTTTCCTCTATCCTATCCAATCCTCTATCCTATCCTATCCTCTATCCTATCGTATCATCTATCGTATCCTATCCTCTATCCTATCCTATCCTCTATCCTATCCTATCCTCTATCCTATCCTCTATCCTATCCTATCCTCTATCCTATCCTCTATCCTATCCTATCCTCTATCCTATCCTATCGTCTATCCTATCCTATCCTCTATCCTATCCTATCCTCTATCCTATCCTATACTCTATCCTATCGTATCCTCTATCGTATCCTATCCTCTATCCTATCCTATCCTCTTTCCTATCCTATCCTCTATCCTATCCTATCCTCTATACTATCCTATCCTCTATCCTATCCTATCCTCTTTCCTATCCTATCCTCTATCCTATCCTATCCTCTATCCTATCCTATCCTCTATCCTATCCTCTATCCTATCCTATCCTCTATCCTATCCTCTATCCTATCCTATCCTCTATCCTATCCTATCCTCTATCCTATCCTATCCTCTATCCTATCCTATCCTCTATCCTATCCTATCCTCTATCCGATCCTCTATCCTATCCTATCCTGTATCCTGTCCTATCCTCTATCCTATCCTCTATAATATCGTTTACTCTATCATATCCTATCCTCTTTCCTATCCTATCCTCTATCCTATCCTATCCTCTATCCTATCCTATCCTCTATATTATCCTATCCTCTATCCTCTATCCTCTATCCTCTATCCTCTATCCTCTATCCTCTATCCTCTATCCTATCCTATCCTCTATCCTATCCTATCCTATCCTCTATCCTATCCTATCCTCTATCCTATCCTATCCTCTATCCTATCCTATCCTATCCTCTATCCTATCCTATCCTCTATCCTATCCTATCCTCTATCCTATCCTCTATCCTATCCTATCCTCTATCCTATCCTATCCTCTATCCTATCCTATCCTCTATCCTATCCTATCCTCTATCCTATCCTATCCTCTATCCTATCCTATCCTCTATCCGATCCTCTATCCTATCCTATCCTGTATCCTGTCCTATCCTCTATCCTATCCTCTATAATATCGTTTACTCTATCATATCCTTTCCTCTATCCTATAATATCATCTATCCTATTCTATCCTCTATCCTATCGTCTATCATATCCAATCCTCTATCGCATCCTCCATCCTATCGTATCCTCTATCCTATCCTATCCTTTATCCTATCCTCTATCCTATCCTATCCTTTATCCTATCCTCTCCTCTATCCAATCCTATCCTATATCCTATCCTTTCCTCTATCCTATCCAATCCTCTATCCTATCCTATCCTCTATCCTATCGTATCATCTATCGTATCCTATCCTCTATCCTATCCTATCCTCTATCCTATCCTATCCTCTATCCTATCCTATCCTCTATCCTATCCTATCCTCTATCCTATCCTATCCTCTATCCTATCCTATCCTATATCCTATCCTTTCCTCTATCCTATCCAATCCTCTATCCTATCCTATCCTCTATCCTATCGTATCATCTATCGTATCCTATCCTCTATCCTATCCTATCCTCTATCCTATCCTATCCTCTATCCTATCCTCTATCCTATCCTATCCTCTATCCTATCCTCTATCCTATCCTATCCTCTATCCTATCCTCTATCCTATCCTATCCTCTATCCTATCCTATCGTCTATCCTATCCTATCCTCTATCCTATCCTATCCTCTATCCTATCCTATACTCTATCCTATCGTATCCTCTATCGTATCCTATCCTCTATCCTATCCTATCCTCTTTCCTATCCTATCCTCTATCCTATCCTATCCTCTATACTATCCTATCCTCTATCCTATCCTATCCTCTTTCCTATCCTATCCTCTATCCTATCCTATCCTCTATCCTATCCTATCCTCTATCCTATCCTCTATCCTATCCTCTATCCTATCCTATCCTCTATCCTCTATCCTCTATCCTCTATCCTCTATCCTCTATCCTCTATCCTCTATCCTCTATCCTCTATCCTATCCTATCCTCTATCCTATCCTATCCTCTATCCTATCCTATCCTCTATCCTATCCTATCCTCTATCCTATCCTATCCTCTATCCTATCCTATCCTCTATCCTATCCTATCCTCTATCCTATCCTATCCTCTATCCTATCCTATCCTCTATCCTATCCTATCCTCTATCCTATCCTATCCTCTATCCTATCCTATCCTCTATCCGATCCTCTATCCTATCCTATCCTCTATCCTATCCTATCCCCTATCCTATCCTATCCTGTATCCTGTCCTATCCTCTATCCTATCCTATCCTCTATCCTATCCTTTCCTCTATCCTATCCAATCCTCTATCCTATCCTATCCTCTATCCTATCGTATCATCTATCGTATCCTATCCTCTATCCTATCCTATCCTCTATCCTATCGTATCCTCTATCGTATCCTATCCTCTATCCTATCCTATCCTCTTTCCTATCCTATCCTCTATCCTATCCTCTATCCTCTATCCTCTATCCTCTATCCTCTATCCTCTATCCTCTATCCTCTATCCTGTCCTATCCTCTATCCTATCCTATCCTATCCTCTATCCTATCCTATCCTCTATCCTATCCTATCGTCTATCCTATCCTATCCTCTATCCTATCCTATCCTCTATCCTATCCTATACTCTATCCTATCGTATCCTCTATCGTATCCTATCCTCTATCCTATCCTATCCTCTTTCCTATCCTATCCTCTATCCTATCCTATCCTCTATACTATCCTATCCTCTATCCTATCCTATCCTCTTTCCTATCCTATCCTCTATCCTATCCTATCCTCTATCCTATCCTATCCTCTATCCTATCGTATCCTCTATCCTATCCTATCCTCTATCCTATCCTATCCTCTATCCTATCCTATCCTCTATCCTATCCTCTCCTCTATGCAATCCTATCCTATATCCTATCCTTTCCTCTATCCTATCCTATCCTCTATCCTATCCTATCCTCTATCCTATCGTATCATCTATCGTATCCTATCCTCTATCCTATCCTATCCTCTATCCTATCCTATCCTCTATCCTATCCTATCCTCTATCCTATCGTATCATCTATCGTATCCTATCCTCTATCCTATCCTATCCTCTATCCTATCCTATCCTCTATCCTATCCTCTATCCTATCCTATCCTCTATCCTATCCTCTATCCTATCCTATCCTCTATCCTATCCCCTATCCTATCCTATCCTCTATCCTATCCTATCGTCTATCCTATCCTATCCTCTATCCTATCCTATCCTCTATCCTATCCTATACTCTATCCTATCGTATCCTCTATCGTATCCTATCCTCTATCCTATCCTATCCTCTTTCCTATCCTATCCTCTATCCTATCCTATCCTCTATACTATCCTATCCTCTATCCTATCCTATCCTCTTTCCTATCCTATCCTCTATCCTATCCTATCCTCTATCCTATCCTATCCTCTATCCTATCCTCTATCCTATCCTCTATCCTATCCTATCCTCTATCCTATCCTCTATCCTATCCTATCCTCTATCCTATCCTCTATCCTATCCTATCCTCTATCCTATCCTATCGTCTATTCTATCCTATCCTCTATCCTATCCTATCCTCTATCCTATCCTATACTCTATCCTATCGTATCCTCTATCGTATCCTATCCTCTATCCTATCCTATCCTCTTTCCTATCCTATCCTCTATCCTATCCTATCCTCTATACTATCCTATCCTCTATCCTATCCTATCCTCTTTCCTATCCTATCCTCTATCCTATCCTATCCTCTATCCTATCCTATCCTCTATATTATCCTATCCTCTATCCTCTATCCTCTATCCTCTATCCTCTATCCTATCCTATCCTCTATCCTATCCTATCCTATCCTCTATCCTATCCTATCCTCTATCCTATCCTATCCTCTACCCTATCCTATCCTCTATCCTATCCTATCCTCTATCCTATCCTATCCTCTATCCTATCCTATCCTCTATCCTATCCTATCCTCTATCCTATCCTATCCTCTATCCTATCCTATCCTCTATCCTATCCTATCCTCTATCCTATCCTATCCTCTTTCCTATCCTATCCTCTATCCTATCCTATCCTCTATACTATCCTATCCTCTATCCTATCCTATCCTCTTTCCTATCCTATCCTCTATCCTATCCTATCCTCTATCCTATCCTATCCTCTATCCTATCGTATCCTCTATCCTATCCTATCCTCTATCCTATCCTATCCTCTATCCTATCCTATCCTCTATCCTATCCTCTCCTCTATGCAATCCTATCCTATATCCTATCCTTTCCTCTATCCTATCCTATCCTCTATCCTATCCTATCCTCTATCCTATCGTATCATCTATCGTATCCTATCCTCTATCCTATCCTATCCTCTATCCTATCCTATCCTCTATCCTATCCTATCCTCTATCCTATCGTATCATCTATCGTATCCTATCCTCTATCCTATCCTATCCTCTATCCTATCCTATCCTCTATCCTATCCTCTATCCTATCCTATCCTCTATCCTATCCTCTATCCTATCCTATCCTCTATCCTATCCCCTATCCTATCCTATCCTCTATCCTATCCTATCGTCTATCCTATCCTATCCTCTATCCTATCCTATCCTCTATCCTATCCTATACTCTATCCTATCGTATCCTCTATCGTATCCTATCCTCTATCCTATCCTATCCTCTTTCCTATCCTATCCTCTATCCTATCCTATCCTCTATACTATCCTATCCTCTATCCTATCCTATCCTCTTTCCTATCCTATCCTCTATCCTATCCTATCCTCTATCCTATCCTATCCTCTATCCTATCCTCTATCCTATCCTCTATCCTATCCTATCCTCTATCCTATCCTCTATAATATCCTATCCTCTATCCTATCCTCTATCCTATCCTATCCTCTATCCTATCCTATCGTCTATTCTATCCTATCCTCTATCCTATCCTATCCTCTATCCTATCCTATACTCTATCCTATCGTATCCTCTATCGTATCCTATCCTCTATCCTATCCTATCCTCTTTCCTATCCTATCCTCTATCCTATCCTATCCTCTATACTATCCTATCCTCTATCCTATCCTATCCTCTTTCCTATCCTATCCTCTATCCTATCCTATCCTCTATCCTATCCTATCCTCTATATTATCCTATCCTCTATCCTCTATCCTCTATCCTCTATCCTCTATCCTCTATCCTATCCTATCCTCTATCCTATCCTATCCTATCCTCTATCCTATCCTATCCTCTATCCTATCCTATCCTCTACCCTATCCTATCCTCTATCCTATCCTATCCTCTATCCTATCCTATCCTCTATCCTATCCTATCCTCTATCCTATCCTATCCTCTATCCTATCCTATCCTCTATCCTATCCTATCCTCTATCCTATCCTATCCTCTATCCTATCCTATCCTTTATCCTATCCTCTATCCTATCCTATCCTTTATCCTATCCTCTCCTCTATCCAATCCTATCCTATATCCTATCCTTTCCTCTATCCTATCCAATCCTCTATCCTATCCTATCCTCTATCCTATCGTATCATCTATCGTATCCTATCCTCTATCCTATCCTATCCTCTATCCTATCCTATCCTCTATCCTATCCTATCCTCTATCCGATCCTCTCCTCTATCCAATCCTATCCTATATCCTATCCTTTCCTCTATCCTATCCAATCCTCTATCCTATCCTATCCTCTATCCTATCGTATCATCTATCGTATCCTATCCTCTATCCTATCCTATCCTCTATCCTATCCTATCCTCTATCCTATCCTCTATCCTATCCTATCCTCTATCCTATCCTCTATCCTATCCTATCCTCTATCCTATCCTCTATCCTATCCTATCCTCTATCCTATCCTATCGTCTATCCTATCCTATCCTCTATCCTATCCTATCCTCTATCCTATCCTATACTCTATCCTATCGTATCCTCTATCGTATCCTATCCTCTATCCTATCCTCTCCTCTATCCTATCCTATCCTCTATCCTATCCTATCCTCTATGCTATCCTACCCTCTTTCCTATCCTATCCTCTATCCTATCCTATCCTCTATCCTATCCTACCCTCTATCCTATCCTATCCTCTATCGTATCCTATCCTCTATCCTATCCTTTCCTCTATCCTATCCAATCCTCTATCCTATCCTATCCTCTATCCTATCGTATCATCTATCGTATCCTATCCTCTATCCTATCCTATCCTCTATCCTATCGTATCCTCTATCGTATCCTATCCTCTATCCTATCCTATCCTCTTTCCTATCCTATCCTCTATCCTATCCTCTATCCTCTATCCTCTATCCTCTATCCTCTATCCTCTATCCTCTATCCTCTATCCTGTCCTATCCTCTATCCTATCCTATCCTATCCTCTATCCTATCCTATCCTCTATCCTATCCTATCGTCTATCCTATCCTATCCTCTATCCTATCCTATCCTCTATCCTATCCTATACTCTATCCTATCGTATCCTCTATCGTATCCTATCCTCTATCCTATCCTATCCTCTTTCCTATCCTATCCTCTATCCTATCCTATCCTCTATACTATCCTATCCTCTATCCTATCCTATCCTCTTTCCTATCCTATCCTCTATCCTATCCTATCCTCTATCCTATCCTATCCTCTATCCTATCGTATCCTCTATCCTATCCTATCCTCTATCCTATCCTATCCTCTATCCTATCCTATCCTCTATCCTATCCTCTCCTCTATGCAATCCTATCCTATATCCTATCCTTTCCTCTATCCTATCCTATCCTCTATCCTATCCTATCCTCTATCCTATCGTATCATCTATCGTATCCTATCCTCTATCCTATCCTATCCTCTATCCTATCCTATCCTCCATCCTATCCTATCCTCTATCCTATCGTATCATCTATCGTATCCTATCCTCTATCCTATCCTATCCTCTATCCTATCCTATCCTCTATCCTATCCTCTATCCTATCCTATCCTCTATCCTATCCTCTATCCTATCCTATCCTCTATCCTATCCCCTATCCTATCCTATCCTCTATCCTATCCTATCGTCTATCCTATCCTATCCTCTATCCTATCCTATCCTCTATCCTATCCTATACTCTATCCTATCGTATCCTCTATCGTATCCTATCCTCTATCCTATCCTATCCTCTTTCCTATCCTATCCTCTATCCTATCCTATCCTCTATACTATCCTATCCTCTATCCTATCCTATCCTCTTTCCTATCCTATCCTCTATCCTATCCTATCCTCTATCCTATCCTATCCTCTATCCTATCCTCTATCCTATCCTCTATCCTATCCTATCCTCTATCCTCTATCCTCTATCCTCTATCCTCTATCCTCTATCCTCTATCCTCTATCCTCTATCCTCTATCCTATCCTATCCTCTATCCTATCCTATCCTCTATCCTATCCTATCCTCTATCCTATCCTATCCTCTATCCTATCCTATCCTCTATCCTATCCTATCCTCTATCCTATCCTATCCTCTATCCTATCCTATCCTCTATCCTATCCTATCCTCTATCCTATCCTATCCTCTATCCTATCCTATCCTCTATCCTATCCTATCCTCTATCCGATCCTCTATCCTATCCTATCCTCTATCCTATCCTATCCCCTATCCTATCCTATCCTGTATCCTGTCCTATCCTCTATCCTATCCTATCCTCTATCCTATCCTTTCCTCTATCCTATCCAATCCTCTATCCTATCCTATCCTCTATCCTATCGTATCATCTATCGTATCCTATCCTCTATCCTATCCTATCCTCTATCCTATCGTATCCTCTATCGTATCCTATCCTCTATCCTATCCTATCCTCTTTCCTATCCTATCCTCTATCCTATCCTCTATCCTCTATCCTCTATCCTCTATCCTCTATCCTCTATCCTCTATCCTCTATCCTGTCCTATCCTCTATCCTATCCTATCCTATCCTCTATCCTATCCTATCCTCTATCCTATCCTATCGTCTATCCTATCCTATCCTCTATCCTATCCTATCCTCTATCCTATCCTATACTCTATCCTATCGTATCCTCTATCGTATCCTATCCTCTATCCTATCCTATCCTCTTTCCTATCCTATCCTCTATCCTATCCTATCCTCTATACTATCCTATCCTCTATCCTATCCTATCCTCTTTCCTATCCTATCCTCTATCCTATCCTATCCTCTATCCTATCCTATCCTCTATCCTATCGTATCCTCTATCCTATCCTATCCTCTATCCTATCCTATCCTCTATCCTATCCTATCCTCTATCCTATCCTCTCCTCTATGCAATCCTATCCTATATCCTATCCTTTCCTCTATCCTATCCTATCCTCTATCCTATCCTATCCTCTATCCTATCGTATCATCTATCGTATCCTATCCTCTATCCTATCCTATCCTCTATCCTATCCTATCCTCTATCCTATCCTATCCTCTATCCTATCGTATCATCTATCGTATCCTATCCTCTATCCTATCCTATCCTCTATCCTATCCTATCCTCTATCCTATCCTCTATCCTATCCTATCCTCTATCCTATCCTCTATCCTATCCTATCCTCTATCCTATCCCCTATCCTATCCTATCCTCTATCCTATCCTATCGTCTATCCTATCCTATCCTCTATCCTATCCTATCCTCTATCCTATCCTATACTCTATCCTATCGTATCCTCTATCGTATCCTATCCTCTATCCTATCCTATCCTCTTTCCTATCCTATCCTCTATCCTATCCTATCCTCTATACTATCCTATCCTCTATCCTATCCTATCCTCTTTCCTATCCTATCCTCTATCCTATCCTATCCTCTATCCTATCCTATCCTCTATCCTATCCTCTATCCTATCCTCTATCCTATCCTCTATCCTATCCTATCCTCTATCCTATCCTCTATCCTATCCTATCCTCTATCCTATCCTCTATCCTATCCTATCCTCTATCCTATCCTATCGTCTATTCTATCCTATCCTCTATCCTATCCTATCCTCTATCCTATCCTATACTCTATCCTATCGTATCCTCTATCGTATCCTATCCTCTATCCTATCCTATCCTCTTTCCTATCCTATCCTCTATCCTATCCTATCCTCTATACTATCCTATCCTCTATCCTATCCTATCCTCTTTCCTATCCTATCCTCTATCCTATCCTATCCTCTATCCTATCCTATCCTCTATATTATCCTATCCTCTATCCTCTATCCTCTATCCTCTATCCTCTATCCTCTATCCTCTATCCTATCCTATCCTCTATCCTATCCTATCCTATCCTCTATCCTATCCTATCCTCTATCCTATCCTATCCTCTACCCTATCCTATCCTCTATCCTATCCTATCCTCTATCCTATCCTATCCTCTATCCTATCCTATCCTCTATCCTATCCTATCCTCTATCCTATCCTATCCTCTATCCTATCCTATCCTCTATCCTATCCTATCCTCTATCCTATCCTATCCTCTTTCCTATCCTATCCTCTATCCTATCCTATCCTCTATACTATCCTATCCTCTATCCTATCCTATCCTCTTTCCTATCCTATCCTCTATCCTATCCTATCCTCTATCCTATCCTATCCTCTATCCTATCGTATCCTCTATCCTATCCTATCCTCTATCCTATCCTATCCTCTATCCTATCCTATCCTCTATCCTATCCTCTCCTCTATGCAATCCTATCCTATATCCTATCCTTTCCTCTATCCTATCCTATCCTCTATCCTATCCTATCCTCTATCCTATCGTATCATCTATCGTATCCTATCCTCTATCCTATCCTATCCTCTATCCTATCCTATCCTCTATCCTATCCTATCCTCTATCCTATCGTATCATCTATCGTATCCTATCCTCTATCCTATCCTATCCTCTATCCTATCCTATCCTCTATCCTATCCTCTATCCTATCCTATCCTCTATCCTATCCTCTATCCTATCCTATCCTCTATCCTATCCCCTATCCTATCCTATCCTCTATCCTATCCTATCGTCTATCCTATCCTATCCTCTATCCTATCCTATCCTCTATCCTATCCTATACTCTATCCTATCGTATCCTCTATCGTATCCTATCCTCTATCCTATCCTATCCTCTTTCCTATCCTATCCTCTATCCTATCCTATCCTCTATACTATCCTATCCTCTATCCTATCCTATCCTCTTTCCTATCCTATCCTCTATCCTATCCTATCCTCTATCCTATCCTATCCTCTATCCTATCCTCTATCCTATCCTCTATCCTATCCTATCCTCTATCCTATCCTCTATCCTATCCTATCCTCTATCCTATCCTCTATCCTATCCTATCCTCTATCCTATCCTATCGTCTATTCTATCCTATCCTCTATCCTATCCTATCCTCTATCCTATCCTATACTCTATCCTATCGTATCCTCTATCGTATCCTATCCTCTATCCTATCCTATCCTCTTTCCTATCCTATCCTCTATCCTATCCTATCCTCTATACTATCCTATCCTCTATCCTATC
Organism: Halictus rubicundus; assembly: GCF_050948215.1. NCBI lineage: Eukaryota > Metazoa > Arthropoda > Insecta > Hymenoptera > Halictidae > Halictus > Halictus rubicundus. Next base: position 60,196 of record NW_027488771.1, read on the forward strand.
CTATCCTCTTTCCTATCCTATCCTCTATCCTATCCTATCCTCTATCCTATCCTATCCTCTATATTATCCTATCCTCTATCCTCTATCCTCTATCCTCTATCCTCTATCCTATCCTATCCTCTATCCTATCCTATCCTATCCTCTATCCTATCCTATCCTCTATCCTATCCTATCCTCTACCCTATCCTATCCTCTATCCTATCCTATCCTCTATCCTATCCTATCCTCTATCCTATCCTATCCTCTATCCTATCCTATCCTCTATCCTATCCTATCCTCTATCCTATCCTATCCTATCCTCTATCCTATCCTATCCTTTATCCTATCCTCTATCCTATCCTATCCTTTATCCTATCCTCTCCTCTATCCAATCCTATCCTATATCCTATCCTTTCCTCTATCCTATCCAATCCTCTATCCTATCCTATCCTCTATCCTATCGTATCATCTATCGTATCCTATCCTCTATCCTATCCTATCCTCTATCCTATCCTATCCTCTATCCTATCCTATCCTCTATCCGATCCTCTCCTCTATCCAATCCTATCCTATATCCTATCCTTTCCTCTATCCTATCCAATCCTCTATCCTATCCTATCCTCTATCCTATCGTATCATCTATCGTATCCTATCCTCTATCCTATCCTATCCTCTATCCTATCCTATCCTCTATCCTATCCTCTATCCTATCCTATCCTCTATCCTATCCTCTATCCTATCCTATCCTCTATCCTATCCTCTATCCTATCCTATCCTCTATCCTATCCTATCGTCTATCCTATCCTATCCTCTATCCTATCCTATCCTCTATCCTATCCTATACTCTATCCTATCGTATCCTCTATCGTATCCTATCCTCTATCCTATCCTCTCCTCTATCCTATCCTATCCTCTATCCTATCCTATCCTCTATGCTATCCTACCCTCTTTCCTATCCTATCCTCTATCCTATCCTATCCTCTATCCTATCCTACCCTCTATCCTATCCTATCCTCTATCGTATCCTATCCTCTATCCTGTCCTATCCTCTATCCTATCCTATCCTCTATCCTATCCTATCCTCTATCCTATCCTATCCTCTATCCTATCCTATCCTCTATCCTATCCTATCCTCTATCCTATCCTATCCTCTATCCTATCCTATCCTCTATCCTATCCTATCCTCTATCCTATCCTATCCTCTATCCTATCCTATCCTCTATCCTATCCTATCCTCTATCCTATCCTATCCTCTATCCTATCCTATCCTCTATCCTATCCTATCCTCTATCCTATCCTATCCTCTATCCTATCCTATCCTCTATCCTATCCTATCCTCTATCCTATCCTATCCTCTATCCGATCCTCTATCCTATCCTCTCCTCTATCCTATCCTACCATCTATCCTATCCTCTCCTCTATCCTATCCTATCCTCTATCCTATCCTATCCTCTATCCTCTATCCTCTATCCTCTATCCTCTATCCTCTATCCTCTATCCTCTATCCTCTATCCTCTATCCTCTATCCTCTATCCTCTATCCTCTATCCTCTATCCTCTATCCTCTATCCTCTATCCTCTATCCTCTATCCTCTATCCTCTATCCTCTATCCTCTATCCTCTATCCTCTATCCTCTATCCTATCCTATCCTCTATCGTATCCTATCCTATCCTCTATCCTATGCTATCCTCTATCCTATCCTATCCTCTATCCTATCCTATCCTCTATCCTATCCTACCCTCTTTCCTATCCTATCCTCTATCCTATCCTATCCTCTATCCTATCCTATCCTCTATCCTATCCTATCCTCTATCGTATCCTATCCTCTATCCTGTCCTATCCTCTATCCTATCCTATCCTCTATCCTATCCTATCCTTTATCCTATCCTATCCTCTATCCTATCCTACACTCTATCCTATCCTATCCTCTATCCTATCCTATCCTCTATCCTATCCTCTCCTCTATCCTATCCTACCATCTATCCTATCCTCTCCTCTATCCTATCCTATCCTCTATCCTATCCTATCCTATCCTCTATCCTATCCTCTATCCTATCCTCTATCCTATCCTCTATCCTATCCTATCCACTATCCTATCCTCTATCCTACCCTCTATCCTATCCTCTATCCTATCCTATCCTCTATCCTATCCTCTATAATATCGTTTACTCTATCATATCCTATCCTCTATCCTATAATATCATCTATCCTATTCTATCCTCTATCCTATCCTCTATCATATCCAATCCTCTATCGTATCCTCTATCCTATCCTACCCTCTTTCCTATCCTATCCTCTATCCTATCCTATCCTCTATCCTCTATCCTATCCTATCCTCTATCCTATCCTATCCTCTATCCTATCCTATCATCTATCCTATCCTATCCTCTATCCTATCCTATCCTCTATCCGATCCTCTATCCTATCCTATCCTCTATCCTATCCTATACTCTATCCTATCCTATCCTCTATCTTATACTATCCTCTACCTTATCCTATCCTCTATCCTATCCTATCCTCTATCCTATCCTATCCTCTATCCTATCCTCTATCCTATTCTCTATCCTATCCTCTATCCTATCCTCTATCCTATCCTCTCCTCTATCCTATCCTATCCTCTATCCTATCCTATCCTCTATCCTATCCTCTATCCTATCCTATCCTCTATCCTATCCTATCCTCTATCCTATCCTATCCTCTATCCTATCCTCCGTCCTATCCTATCCTCTATCCTATCCTATCCTCTATCCTATCCTATCCTCTATCCTATCCTATCCTCTATCCTATCCTATCCTCTATCCTATCCTATCCTCTATCCTATCCTATCCTCTATCCTATCCTATCCTCTATCCTATCCTATCCTCTATCCTATCCTATCCTCTATCCTATCCTATCCTCTATCCTATCCTATCCTCTATCCTATCCTCTATCCTATTCTCTATCCTATCCTCTATCCTATCCTCTATCCTATCCTCTCCTCTATCCTATCCTATCCTCTATCCTATCCTATCCTCTATCCTATCCTCTATCCTATCCTATCCTCTATCCTATAATATCATCTATCCTATTCTATCCTCTATCCGATCCTCTATCATATCCAATCCTCTATCGTATCCTCTATCCTATCCTACCCTCTTTCCTATCCTATCCTCTATCCTATTCTATCCTCTATTCTATCCTATCCTCTATCCTATCCTATCCTCTATATTCTATCCTCTATCCTCTATCCTCTATCCTCTATCCTCTATCCTCTATCCTCTATCCTCTATCCTCTATCCTCTATCCTCTATCCTCTATCCTCTATCCTCTATCCTCTATCCTCTATCCTCTATCCTCTATCCTCTATCCTCTATCCTCTATCCTCTATCCTCTATCCTCTATCCTCTATCCTCTATCCTCTATCCTCTATCCTCTATCCTCTATCCTCTATCCTCTATCCTCTATCCTCTATCCTCTATCCTCTACCCTCTATCCTCTATCCTCTATCCTCTATCCTCTATCCTCTATCCTCTATCCTCTATCCTCTATCCTCTATCCTCTATCCTCTATCCTATCCTATCCTCTATCCTATCCTATCCTCTATCCGATCCTCTATCCTATCCTATCCTCTACCCTATCCTATCCCCTATCCTATCCTATCCTCTATCCTCTCCTCTATCCTATCCTATCCTCTATGCTATCCTACCCTCTTTCCTATCCTACACTCTATCCTATCCTATCCTCTATCCTATCCTATCCTCTATCCTATCCTCTCCTCTATCCTATCCTACCATCTATCCTATCCTCTCCTCTATCCTATCCTATCCTCTATCCTATCCTATCCTCTATCCTATCCTATCCTATCCTCTATCCGATCCTCTATCCTAGCCTATCCTATATTATATCCTATCCTCTATCCTATCCTATCCTCTATCCTATCCTATCCTCTATCCTATCCTCTCCTCTATCCTATCCTATCCTCTATCCTATCCTATCCTCTATCCTATCCTATCCTATCCTCTATCCTATCCTCTATCCTATCCTCTATCCTATCCTATCCACTATCCTATCCTCTATCCTACCCTCTATCCTATCCTCTATCCTATCCTATCCTCTATCCTATCCTCTATAATATCGTTTACTCTATCATATCCTATCCTCTATCCTATAATATCATCTATCCTATTCTATCCTCTATCCTATCCTCTATCATATCCAATCCTCTATCGTATCCTCTATCCTATCCTACCCTCTTTCCTAACCTATCCTCTATCCTATCCTATCCTCTATCCTCTATCCTATCCTATCCTCTATCCTATCCTATCCTCTACCCTATCCTATCATCTATCCTATCCTATCCTCTATCCTATCCTATCCTCTATCCGATCCTCTATCCTATCCTATCCTCTATCCTATCCTATACTCTATCCTATCCTATCCTCTATCTTATACTATCCTCTACCTTATCCTATCCTCTATCCTATCCTATCCTCTATCCTATCCTATCCTCTATCCTATCCTCTATCCTATTCTCTATCCTATCCTCTATCCTATCCTCTATCCTATCCTCTCCTCTATCCTATCCTATCCTCTATCCTATCCTATCCTCTATCCTATCCTCTATCCTATCCTATCCTCTATCCTATCCTATCCTCTATCCTATCCTATCCTCTATCCTATCCTCCGTCCTATCCTATCCTCTATCCTATCCTATCCTCTATCCTATCCTATCCTCTATCCTATCCTATCCTCTATCCTATCCTATCCTCTATCCTATCCTATCCTCTATCCTATCCTATCCTCTATCCTATCCTATCCTCTATCCTATCCTATCCTCTATCCTATCCTATCCTCTATCCTATCCTATCCTCTATCCTATCCTATCCTCTATCCTATCCTCTATCCTATTCTCTATCCTATCCTCTATCCTATCCTCTATCCTATCCTCTCCTCTATCCTATCCTATCCTCTATCCTATCCTATCCTCTATCCTATCCTCTATCCTATCCTATCCTCTATCCTATAATATCATCTATCCTATTCTATCCTCTATCCTATCCTATCCTCTATCCTATCCTATCCTCTATCCTATCCTATCCTATACTCTATCCGATCCTCTATCCTAGCCTATCCTATATTATATCCTATCCTCTATCCTATCCTATCCTCTATCCTATCCTCTCCTCTATCCTATCCTATCCTCTATCCTATCCTATCCTCTATCCTATCCTATCCTATCCTCTATCCTATCCTCTATCCTATCCTCTATCCTATCCTCTATCCTATCCTATCCACTATCCTATCCTCTATCCTACCCTCTATCCTATCCTCTATCCTATCCTATCCTCTATCCTATCCTCTATAATATCGTTTACTCTATCATATCCTATCCTCTATCCTATAATATCATCTATCCTATTCTATCCTCTATCCTATCCTCTATCATATCCAATCCTCTATCGTATCCTCTATCCTATCCTACCCTCTTTCCTATCCTATCCTCTATCCTATCCTATCCTCTATCCTCTATCCTATCCTATCCTCTATCCTATCCTATCCTCTATCCTATCCTATCATCTATCCTATCCTATCCTCTATCCTATCCTATCCTCTATCCGATCCTCTATCCTATCCTATCCTCTATCCTATCCTATACTCTATCCTATCCTATCCTCTATCTTATACTATCCTCTACCTTATCCTATCCTCTATCCTATCCTATCCTCTATCCTATCCTATCCTCTATCCTATCCTCTATCCTATTCTCTATCCTATCCTCTATCCTATCCTCTATCCTATCCTCTCCTCTATCCTATCCTATCCTCTATCCTATCCTATCCTCTATCCTATCCTCTATCCTATCCTATCCTCTATCCTATCCTATCCTCTATCCTATCCTATCCTCTATCCTATCCTCCGTCCTATCCTATCCTCTATCCTATCCTATCCTCTATCCTATCCTATCCTCTATCCTATCCTATCCTCTATCCTATCCTATCCTCTATCCTATCCTATCCTCTATCCTATCCTATCCTCTATCCTATCCTATCCTCTATCCTATCCTATCCTCTATCCTATCCTATCCTCTATCCTATCCTCTATCCTATTCTCTATCCTATCCTCTATCCTATCCTCTATCCTATCCTCTCCTCTATCCTATCCTATCCTCTATCCTATCCTATCCTCTATCCTATCCTCTATCCTATCCTATCCTCTATCCTATAATATCATCTATCCTATTCTATCCTCTATCCTATCCTCTATCATATCCAATCCTCTATCGTATCCTCTATCCTATCCTACCCTCTTTCCTATCCTATCCTCTATCCTATTCTATCCTCTATTCTATCCTATCCTCTATCCTATCCTATCCTCTATATTCTATCCTCTATCCTCTATCCTCTATCCTCTATCCTCTATCCTCTATCCTCTATCCTCTATCCTCTATCCTCTATCCTCTATCCTCTATCCTCTATCCTCTATCCTCTATCCTCTATCCTCTATCCTCTATCCTCTATCCTCTATCCTCTATCCTCTATCCTCTATCCTCTATCCTCTATCCTCTATCCTCTATCCTCTATCCTCTATCCTCTATCCTCTACCCTCTATCCTCTATCCTCTATCCTCTATCCTCTATCCTCTATCCTCTATCCTCTATCCTCTATCCTCTATCCTCTATCCTCTATCCTCTATCCTCTATCCTCTATCCTCTATCCTCTATCCTCTATCCTCTATCCTCTATCCTCTATCCTCTATCCTATCCTATCCTCTATCCTATCCTATCCTCTATCCGATCCTCTATCCTATCCTATCCTCTATCCTATCCTATCCCCTATCCTATCCTATCCTCTATCCTCTCCTCTATCCTATCCTATCCTCTATGCTATCCTACCCTCTTTCCTATCCTATGCTCTATCCTATCCTATCCTCTATCCTATCCTATCCTCTATCCTATCCTATCCTCTATCGTATCCTATCCTCTATCCTGTCCTATCCTCTATCCTATCCTATCCTCTATCCTATAATATCCTTTATCCTATCCTATCCTTTATCCTATCATACCCTCTATCCTATCCTATCCTCTATCCTATCCTATCCTCTATCCTATCCTCTCCTCTATCCTATCCTACCCTCTATCCTATCCTCTCCTCTATCCTATCCTATCCTCTATCCTATCCTATCCTCTATCCTATCCTATCCTCTATCCTATCCTATCCTCTATCCTATCCTCTATCCTATCCTATCCTCTATCCTATCCTATCGTCTATCCTATCCTATCCTCTATCCTATCCTATCCTCTATCCTATCCTATCCTCTATCCTATCGTATCCTCTATCGTATCCTATCCTCTATCCTATCCTATCCTCTATCGTATCCTATCCTCTATCCTATCCTATCCTCTATCCTATCCTATCCTCTATCCTATCCTATCCCCTATCCTATCCTATCCTCTATCCTTTCCTCTATCCTATCCTATCCTCTATCCTATCCTATCCTCTATCCGATCCTCTATCCTATCCTATCCTGTATCCTGTCCTATCCTCTATCCTATCCTCTATAATATCGTTTACTCTATCATATCCTATCCTATATCCTATAATATCATCTATCCTATTCTATCCTCTATCCTATCGTCTATCATATCCAATCCTCTATCGCATCCTCCATCCTATCGTATCCTCTATCCTATCCTATCCTCTATCCTATCCTCTCCTCTATCCAATCCTATCCTATATCCTATCCTTTCCTCTATCCTATCCAATCCTCTATCCTATCCTATCCTCTATCCTATCCTATCCTCTATCGTATCCTATCCTCTATCCTATCCTATCCCCTATCCTATCTGATCCTCTATCCTATCCTATCCTGTATCCTGTCCTATCCTCTATCCTATCCTATCCTCTATCCTATCCTTTCCTCTATCCTATCCAATCCTCTAACCTATCCTATCCTCTATCCTATCGTATCATCTGTCGTATCCTATCCTCTATCCTATCCTATCCTCTATCCTATCCTCTATCCTATCCTATCCTCTATCCTATCCTCTATCCTATCCTATCCTATCCTCTATCCTCTATCCTATCCTGTCCTCTATCCCATCGTATCCTCTATCGTATCCTATCCTCTATCCTATCCTATCCTCTATCCTATCCTATCGTCTATCCTATCCTATCCTCTATCCTATCCTATCCGCTATCCTATCCTATCCTCTATCCTATCGTATCCTCTATCGTATCCTATCCTCTATCCTATCCTATCCTCTATCCTATCCTATCCTCTATCCTATAATATCATCTATCCTATTCTATCCTCTATCCTATCGTCTATCATATCCAATCCTCTATCGCATCCTCCATCCTATCGTATCCTCTATCCTATCCTATCCTCTATCCTATCCTCTCCTCTATCCAATCCTATCCTATATCCTATCCTTTCCTCTATCCTATCCAATCCTCTATTCTATCATATCCTCTATCCTATCCTATCCTCTATCGTATCCTATCCTCTATCCTATCCTATCCCCTATCCTATCCGATCCTCTATCCTATCCTATCCTGTATCCTGTCCTATCCTCTATCTTATCCTATCCTCTATCCTATCCTTTCCTCTATCCTATCCAATCCTCTATCCTATCCTATCCTCTATCCTATCGTATCATCTATCGTATCCTATCCTCTATCCTATCCTATCCTCTATCCTATCGTATCCTCTATCGTATCCTATCCTCTATCCTATCCTATCCTCTTTCCTATCCTATCCTCTATCCTATCCTATCCTCTATCCTATCCTATCCTCTATCCTCTATCCTCTATCCTCTATCCTCTATCCTCTATCCTCTATCCTCTATCCTCTATCCTCTATCCTCTATCCTCTATCCTCTATCCTCTATCCTCTATCCTCTATCCTCTATCCTCTATCCTCTATCCTCTATCCTCTATCCTCTATCCTCTATCCTCTATCCTCTATCCTCTATCCTCTATCCTCTATCCTCTATCCTATCCTATCCTCTATCCTATCCTATCCTATCCTCTATCCTATCCTATCCTCTATCCTATCCTATCCTCTATCCTATCCTATCCTCTATCCTATCCTATCCTCTATCCTAACCTATCCTCTATCCTATCCTATCCTCTATCCTATCCTATCCTCTATCCTATCCTATCCTCTATCCTATCCTATCCTCTATCCTATCCTATCCTCTATCCTATCCTATCCTCTATCCTATCCTATCCTCTATCCTATCCTATCCTCTATCCTATCCTATCCTCTATCCTATCCTATCCTCTATCCTATCCTATCCTCTATCCTATCCTATCCTCTATCCTATCCTATCCTCTATCCTATCCTATCCTCTATCCTATCCTATCCTCTATCCTATCCTATCCTCTATCCTATCCTATCCTCTATCCTATCCTATCCTCTATCCTATCCTATCCTCTATCCTATCCTATCCTATCCTCTATCCTATCCTATCCTCTATCCGATCCTCTATCCTATCCTATCCTCTATCCTATCCTATCCCCTATCCTATCCTATCCTCTATCCTCTCCTCTATCCTATCCTATCCTCTATCCTATCCTATCCTCTATGCTATCCTACCCTCTTTCCTATCCTATCCTCTATCCTATCCTATCCTCTATCCTATCCTATCCTCTATCCTATCCTATCCTCTATCGTATCCTATCCTCTATCCTGTCCTATCCTCTATCCTATCCTATCCTCTATCCTATCCTATCCTTTATCCTATCCTATCCTCTATCCTATCCTACCCTCTATCCTATCCTATCCTCTATCCTATCCTATCCTCTATCCTATCCTCTCCTCTATCCTATCCTACCATCTATCCTATCCTCTCCTCTATCCTATCCTATCCTCTATCCTATCCTATCCTCTATCCTATCCTATCCTATCCTCTATCCGATCCTCTATCCTAGCCTATCCTCTATTATATCCTATCCTCTATCCTATCCTATCCTCTATCCTATCCGATCCTCTATCCTATCCTATCCTGTATCCTGTCCTATCCTCTATCCTATCCTATCCTCTATCCTCTCCTTTCATCTATCCTATCCAATCCGCTATCCTATCCTATCCTCTATCCTATCGTATCATCTATCGTATCCTATCCTCTATCCTATCCTATCCTCTATCCTATCGTATCCTCTATCGTATCCTATCCTCTATCCTATCCTATCCTCTTTCCTATCCAATCCTCTATCCTATCCTATCCTCTATCCTCTATCCTCTATCCTCTATCCTCTATCCTCTATCCTCTATCCTCTATCCTCTATCCTCTATCCTCTATCCTCTATCCTCTATCCTCTATCCTCTATCCTCTATCCTCTATCCTCTATCCTCTATCCTCTATCCTCTATCCTCTATCCTATCCTATCCTCTATCGTATCCTATCCTATCCTCTATCCTATGCTATCCTCTATCCTATCCTATCCTCTATCCTATCCTATCCTCTATCCTATCCTATCCTCTATCCTATCCTATCCTCTATCCTATCCTATCTTCTATCCTATCCTATCCTCTATCCTATCCTATCCTCTATCCTATCCCATCCTCTATCCTATCCTATCCTCTATCCTATCCTATCCTCTATCCTATCCTATCCTCTATCCTATCCTATCCTCTATCCGATCCTCTATCCTATCCTATCCTCTATCCTATCCTATCCCCTATCCTATCCTATCCTCTATCCTCTCCTCTATCCTATCCTATCCTCTATCCTATCCTATCCTCTATGCTATCCTACCCTCTTTCCTATCCTATCCTCTATCCTATCCTATCCTCTATCCTATCCTATCCTCTATCCTATCCTATCCTCTATCGTATCCTATCCTCTATCCTGTCCTATCCTCTATCCTATCCTATCCTCTATCCTATCCTATCCTTTATCCTATCCTATCCTCTATCCTATCCTACACTCTATCCTATCCTATCCTCTATCCTATCCTATCCTCTATCCTATCCTCTCCTCTATCCTATCCTACCATCTATCCTATCCTCTCCTCTATCCTATCCTATCCTCTATCCTATCCTATCCTCTATCCTATCCTATCCTATCCTCTATCCGATCCTCTATCCTAGCCTATCCTATATTATATCCTATCCTCTATCCTATCCTATCCTCTATCCTATCCTATCCTCTATCCTATCCTCTCCTCTATCCTATCCTATCCTCTATCCTATCCTATCCTCTATCCTATCCTATCCTATCCTCTATCCTATCCTCTATCCTATCCTCTATCCTATCCTCTATCCTATCCTATCCACTATCCTATCCTCTATCCTACCCTCTATCCTATCCTCTATCCTATCCTATCCTCTATCCTATCCTATCCTCTATCCTATCCTCTATAATATCGTTTACTCTATCATATCCTATCCTCTATCCTATAATATCATCTATCCTATTCTATCCTCTATCCTATCCTCTATCATATCCAATCCTCTATCGTATCCTCTATCCTATCCTACCCTCTTTCCTATCCTATCCTCTATCCTATCCTATCCTCTATCCTCTATCCTATCCTATCCTCTATCCTATCCTATCGTCTATCCTATCCTATCCTCTATCCTATCCTATCCTCTATCCTATCCTATCCTCTATCCTATCCTATCCTCTATCCTATCCTATCCTCTATCCTATCCTATCCCCTATCCTATCCTATCCTCTATCCTTTCCTCTATCCTATCCTATCCTCTATCCTATCCTATCCTCTATCCTATCCTATCCTCTATCGTATCCTATCCTCTATCCTGTCCTATCCTCTATCCTATCCTATCCTCTATCCTATCCAATCCTTTATCCTATCCTATCCTTTATCCTATCCTACCCTCTATCCTATCCTATCCTCTATCCTATCCTATCCTCTATCCTATCCTATCCTCTATCCTATCCTCTATCCTATCCTATCCTCTATCCTATCCTATCCTCTATCCTATCCTATCCTCTATCCTATCCTCTATCCTATCCTCTATCCTATCCTATCCTCTATCCGATCCTCTATCCTATCCTATCCTCTATCCTATCCTATCCCCTATCCTATCCTATCCTCTATCCTCTCCTCTATCCTATCCTATCCTCTATCCTATCCTATCCTCTATCGTATCCTATCCTCTATCCTGTCCTATCCTCTATCCTATCCTATCCTCTATCCTATCCTATCCTTTATCCTATCCTATCCTCTATCCTATCCTACCCTCTATCCTATCCTATCCTCTATCCTATCCTATCCTCTATCCTATCCTCTCCTCTATCCTATCCTACCATCTATCCTATCCTCTCCTCTATCCTATCCTATCCTCTATCCTATCCTATCCTCTATCCTATCCTATCCTATCCTCTATCCGATCCTCTATCCTAGCCTATCCTCTATTATATCCTATCCTCTATCCTATCCTATCCTCTATCCTATCCGATCCTCTATCCTATCCTATCCTGTATCCTGTCCTATCCTCTATCCTATCCTATCCTCTATCCTCTCCTTTCATCTATCCTATCCAATCCGCTATCCTATCCTATCCTCTATCCTATCGTATCATCTATCGTATCCTATCCTCTATCCTATCCTATCCTCTATCCTATCGTATCCTCTATCGTATCCTATCCTCTATCCTATCCTATCCTCTTTCCTATCCAATCCTCTATCCTATCCTATCCTCTATCCTCTATCCTCTATCCTCTATCCTCTATCCTCTATCCTCTATCCTCTATCCTCTATCCTCTATCCTCTATCCTCTATCCTCTATCCTCTATCCTCTATCCTCTATCCTCTATCCTCTATCCTCTATCCTCTATCCTCTATCCTCTATCCTCTATCCTCTATCCTCTATCCTCTATCCTCTATCCTCTATCCTCTATCCTATCCTATCCTCTATCGTATCCTATCCTATCCTCTATCCTATGCTATCCTCTATCCTATCCTATCCTCTATCCTATCCTATCCTCTATCCTATCCTATCCTCTATCCTATCCTATCTTCTATCCTATCCTATCCTCTATCCTATCCTATCCTCTATCCTATCCTATCCTCTATCCTATCCTATCCTATCCTCTATCCGATCCTCTATCCTAGCCTATCCTATATTATATCCTATCCTCTATCCTATCCTATCCTCTATCCTATCCTATCCTCTATCCTATCCTCTCCTCTATCCTATCCTATCCTCTATCCTATCCTATCCTCTATCCTATCCTATCCTATCCTCTATCCTATCCTCTATCCTATCCTCTATCCTATCCTCTATCCTATCCTATCCACTATCCTATCCTCTATCCTACCCTCTATCCTATCCTCTATCCTATCCTATCCTCTATCCTATCCTCTATAATATCGTTTACTCTATCATATCCTATCCTCTATCCTATAATATCATCTATCCTATTCTATCCTCTATCCTATTCTCTATCATATCCAATCCTCTATCGTATCCTCTATCCTATCCTACCCTCTTTCCTATCCTATCCTCTATCCTATCCTATCCTCTATCCTCTATCCTATCCTATCCTCTATCCTATCCTATCGTCTATCCTATCCTATCCTCTATCCTATCCTATCCTCTATCCTATCCTATCCTCTATCCTATCCTATCCTCTATCCTATCCTATCCTCTATCCTATCCTATCCCCTATCCTATCCTATCCTCTATCCTTTCCTCTATCCTATCCTATCCTCTATCCTATCCTATCCTCTATCCTATCCTATCCTCTATCGTATCCTATCCCCTATCCTGTCCTATCCTCTATCCTATCCTATCCTCTATCCTATCCAATCCTTTATCCTATCCTATCCTTTATCCTATCCTACCCTCTATCCTATCCTATCCTCTATCCTATCCTATCCTCTATCCTATCCTATCCTCTATCCTATCCTCTATCCTATCCTATCCTCTATCCTATCCTCTATCCTATCCTATCCTCTATCCTATCCTATCCTCTATCCTATCCTATCCTCTATCCTATCCTCTATCCTATTCTCTATCCTATCCTCTATCCTATCCTCTATCCTATCCTCTCCTCTATCCTATCCTATCCTCTATCCTATCCTATCCTCTATCCTATCCTCTATCCTATCCTATCCTCTATCCTATCCTATCCTTTATCCTATCCTATCCTCTATCCTATCCTACCCTCTATCCTATCCTATCCTCTATCCTATCCTATCCTCTATCCTATCCTCTCCTCTATCCTATCCTACCATCTATCCTATCCTCTCCTCTATCCTATCCTATCCTCTATCCTATCCTATCCTATCCTCTATCCGATCCTCTATCCTAGCCTATCCTCTATTATATCCTATCCTCTATCCTATCCTATCTTCTATCCTATCCTATCCTCTATCCTATCCTATCCTCTATCCTATCCTATCCTCTATCCTATCCTATCCTCTATCCTATCCTATCCTCTATCCTATCCTATCCTCTATCCGATCCTCTATCCTATCCTATCCTCTATCCTATCCTATCCCCTATCCTATCCTATCCTCTATCCTCTCCTCTATCCTATCCTATCCTCTATCCTATCCTATCCTCTATGCTATCCTACCCTCTTTCCTATCCTATCCTCTATCCTATCCTATCCTCTATCCTATCCTATCCTCTATCCTATCCTATCCTCTATCGTATCCTATCCTCTATCCTGTCCTATCCTCTATCCTATCCTATCCTCTATCCTATCCTATCCTTTATCCTATCCTATCCTCTATCCTATCCTACACTCTATCCTATCCTATCCTCTATCCTACCCTATCCTCTATCCTATCCTCTCCTCTATCCTATCCTACCATCTATCCTATCCTCTCCTCTATCCTATCCTATCCTCTATCCTATCCTATCCTCTATCCTATCCTATCCTATCCTCTATCTATCGATCCTCTATCCTAGCCTATCCTATATTATATCCTATCCTCTATCCTATCCTATCCTCTATCCTATCCTATCCTCTATCCTATCCTCTCCTCTATCCTATCCTATCCTCTATCCTATCCTATCCTCTATCCTATCCTATCCTATCCTCTATCCTATCCTCTATCCTATCCTCTATCCTATCCTCTATCCTATCCTATCCACTATCCTATCCTCTATCCTACCCTCTATCCTATCCTCTATCCTATCCTATCCTCTATCCTATCCTCTATAATATCGTTTACTCTATCATATCCTATCCTCTATCCTATAATATCATCTATCCTATTCTATCCTCTATCCTATCCTCTATCATATCCAATCCTCTATCGTATCCTCTATCCTATCCTACCCTCTTTCCTATCCTATCCTCTATCCTATCCTATCCTCTATCCTCTATCCTATCCTATCCTCTATCCTATCCTATCGTCTATCCTATCCTATCCTCTATCCTATCCTATCCTCTATCCTATCCTATCCTCTATCCTATCCTATCCTCTATCCTATCCTATCCTCTATCCTATCCTATCCCCTATCCTATCCTATCCTCTATCCTTTCCTCTATCCTATCCTATCCTCTATCCTATCATATCCTCTATCCTATCCTATCCTCTATCGTATCCTATCCTCTATCCTGTCCTATCCTCTATCCTATCCTATCCTCTATCCTATCCAATCCTTTATCCTATCCTATCCTTTATCCTATCCTACCCTCTATCCTATCCTATCCTCTATCCTATCCTATCCTCTATCCTATCCTATCCTCTATCCTATCCTATCCTCTATCCTATCCTATCCTCTATCCTATCCTATCCTCTATCCTATCCTATCCTCTATCCTATCCTATCCTCTATCCTATCCTATCCTCTATCCTATCCTATCCTCTATCCTATCCTATCCTCTATCCTATCCTCTATCCTATCCTATCCTCTATCCTATCCTATCCTCTATCCTATCCTGTATCCTATCCTATCCTCTATCCTATCCTATCCTCTATCCTATCCTATCCTCTATCCTATCCTATCCCCTATCCTATCCTATCCTCTATCCTTTCCTCTATCCTATCCTATCCTCTATCCTATCCTATCCTCTATCCTATCCTATCCTCTATCGTATCCTATCCTCTATCCTGTCCTATTCTCTATCCTATCCTATCCTCTATCCTATCCAATCCTTTATCCTATCCTATCCTTTATCCTATCCTACCCTCTATCCTATCCTATCCTCTATCCTATCCTATCCTCTATCCTATCCTCTCCTCTATCCTATCCTACCCTCTATCCTATCCTCTCCTCTATCCTATCCTATCCTCTATCCTATCCTATCCTCTATCCTATCCTATCCTCTATCCTATCCTCTATCCTATCCTATCCTCTATCCTATCCTCTATCCTATCCTATCCTCTATCCTATCCTATCCTCTATCGTATCCTATCCTCTATCCTATCCTATCCCCTATTCTATCCGATCCTCTATCCTATCCTATCCTGTATCCTGTCCTATCCTCTATCCTATCCTATCCTCTATCCTATCCTTTCCTCTATCCTATCCTATCCTCTATCCTTTCCTCTATCCTATCCTATCCTCTATCCTATCCTATCCTCTATCCGATCCTCTATCCTATCCTATCCTGTATCCTGTCCTATCCTCTATCCTATCCTCTATAATATCGTTTACTCTATCATATCCTATCCTCTATCCTATAATATCATCTATCCTATTCTATCCTCTATCCTATCGTCTATCATATCCAATCCTCTATCGCATCCTCCATCCTATCGTATCCTCTATCCTATCCTATACTCTATCCTATCCTCTCCTCTATCCAATCCTATCCTATATCCTATCCTTTCCTCTATCCTATCCTATCCTCTATCCTATCCTATCCTCTATCGTATCCTATCCCCTATCCTGTCCTATCCTCTATCCTATCCTATCCTCTATCCTATCCAATCCTTTATCCTATCCTATCCTTTATCCTATCCTACCCTCTATCCTATCCTATCCTCTATCCTATCCTATCCTCTATCCTATCCTATCCTCTATCCTATCCTCTATCCTATCCTATCCTCTATCCTATCCTATCCTCTATCCTATCCTATCCTCTATCCTATCCTCTATCCTATTCTCTATCCTATCCTCTATCCTATCCTCTATCCTATCCTCTCCTCTATCCTATCCTATCCTCTATCCTATCCTATCCTCTATCCTATCCTCTATCCTATCCTATCCTCTATCCTATCCTATCCTTTATCCTATCCTATCCTCTATCCTATCCTACCCTCTATCCTATCCTATCCTCTATCCTATCCTATCCTCTATCCTATCCTCTCCTCTATCCTATCCTACCATCTATCCTATCCTCTCCTCTATCCTATCCTATCCTCTATCCTATCCTATCCTCTATCCTATCCTATCCTATCCTCTATCCGATCCTCTATCCTAGCCTATCCTCTATTATATCCTATCCTCTATCCTATCCTATCTTCTATCCTATCCTATCCTCTATCCTATCCTATCCTCTATCCTATCCTATCCTCTATCCTATCCTATCCTCTATCCTATCCTATCCTCTATCCTATCCTATCCTCTATCCTATCCTATCCTCTATCCTATCCTATCCTCTATCCTATCCTATCCTCTATCCTATCCTATCCCCTATCCTATCCTATCCTCTATCCTTTCCTCTATCCTATCCTATCCTCTATCCTATCCTATCCTCTATCCTATCCTATCCTCTATCGTATCCTATCCTCTATCCTGTCCTATCCTCTATCCTATCCTATCCTCTATCCTATCCAATCCTTTATCCTATCCTATCCTTTATCCTATCCTACCCTCTATCCTATCCTATCCTCTATCCTATCCTATCCTCTATCCTATCCTATCCTCTATCCTATCCTATCCTCTATCCTATCCTATCCTCTATCCTATCCTATCCTCTATCCTATCCTATCCTCTATCCTATCCTATCCTCTATCCTATCCTATCCTCTATCCTATCCTATCCTCTATCCTATCCTATCCTCTATCCTATCCTCTATCCTATCCTATCCTCTATCCTATCCTATCCTCTATCCTATCCTCTATCCTATCCTATCCTCTATCCTATCCTATCCTCTATCCTATCCTATCCTCTATCCTATCCTGTCCCCTATCCTATCCTATCCTCTATCCTATCCTCTATCCCATCCTGTCCCCTATCCTATCCTATCCTCTATCCTTTCCTCTATCCTATCCTATCCTCTATCCTATCCTATCCTCTATCCTATCCTATCCTCTATCGTATCCTATCCTCTATCCTGTCCTATCCTCTATCCTATCCTATCCTCTATCCTATCCCATCCTTTATCCTATCCTATCCTTTATCCTATCCTACCCTCTATCCTATCCTATCCTCTATCCTATCCTATCCTCTATCCTATCCTCTCCTCTATCCTATCCTACCCTCTATCCTATCCTCTCCTCTATCCTATCCTATCCTCTATCCTATCCTATCCTCTATCCTATCCTATCCTCTATCCTATCCTCTATCCTATCCTATCCTCTATCCTATCCTCTATCCTATCCTATCCTCTATCCTATCCTATCCTCTATCGTATCCTATCCTCTATCCTATCCTATCCCCTATTCTATCCGATCCTCTATCCTATCCTATCCTGTATCCTGTCCTATCCTCTATCCTATCCTATCCTCTATCCTATCCTTTCCTCTATCCTATCCTATCCTCTATCCTTTCCTCTATCCTATCCTATCCTCTATCCTATCCTATCCTCTATCCGATCCTCTATCCTATCCTATCCTGTATCCTGTCCTATCCTCTATCCTATCCTCTATAATATCGTTTACTCTATCATATCCTATCCTCTATCCTATAATATCATCTATCCTATTCTATCCTCTATCCTATCGTCTATCATATCCAATCCTCTATCGCATCCTCCATCCTATCGTATCCTCTATCCTATCCTATACTCTATCCTATCCTCTCCTCTATCCAATCCTATCCTATATCCTATCCTTTCCTCTATCCTATCCAATCCTCTATCCTATCCTATCCTCTATCCTATCCTATCCTGTATCCTGTCCTATCCTCTATCCTATCCTATCCTCTATCCTATCCTTTCCTCTATCCTATCCAATCCTCTATCCTATCCTATCCTCTATCCTATCGTATCATCTGTCGTATCCTATCCTCTATCCTATCCTATCCTCTATCCTATCCTATCCTATCCTCTATCCTATCCTCTATCCTATCCTATCCTCTATCCTATCCTCTATCCTATCCTATCCTCTATCCTCTATCCTATCCTGTCCTCTATCCTATCCTATACTCTATCCTATCGTATCCTCTATCGTATCCTATCCTCTATCCTATCCTATCCTCTATCCTATCCTATCGTCTATCCTATCCTATCCTCTATCCTATCCTATCCGCTATCCTATCCTATCCTCTATCCTATCGTATCCTCTATCGTATCCTATCCTCTATCCTAACCTATCCTCTATCCTATCCTATTCTCTATCCTATCCTATCCTCTATCCTATCCTATCCTCTATCCGATCCTCTATCCGATCCTCTATCCTATCCTATCCTCTATCCTATCCTATCCTCTATCCTATCCTATCCTCTATCCTATCCTATCCTCTATCCTATCCTATCCTCTATCCTATCCTATCCTCTATCCTATCCTATCCTCTATCCTATCCTATCCTCTATCCTATCCTATCCTCTATCCTATCCTCTATCCTATTCTCTATCCTATCCTCTATCCTATCCTCTATCCTATCCTCTCCTCTATCCTATCCTATCCTCTATCCTATCCTATCCTCTATCCTATCCTCTATCCTATCCTATCCTCTATCCTATCCTATCCTCTATCCTATCCTATCCTCTATCCTATCCTATCCCCTATCCTATCCTATCCTCTATCCTTTCCTCTATCCTATCCTATCCTCTATCCTATCCTATCCTCTATCCTATCCTATCCTCTATCGTATCCTATCCTCTATCCTGTCCTATCCTCTATCCTATCCTATCCTCTATCCTATCCAATCCTTTATCCTATCCTATCCTTTATCCTATCCTACCCTCTATCCTATCCTATCCTCTATCCTATCCTATCCTCTATCCTATCCTCTCCTCTATCCTATCCTACCCTCTATCCTATCCTCTCCTCTGTCCTATCCTATCCTCTATCCTATCCTATCCTCTATCCTATCCTATCCTCTATCCTATCCTCTATCCTATCCTATCCTCTATCCTATCCTCTATCCTATCCTATCCTCTATCCTATCCTATCCTCTATCGTATCCTATCCTCTATCCTATCCTATCCCCTATTCTATCCGATCCTCTATCCTATCCTATCCTGTATCCTGTCCTATCCTCTATCCTATCCTATCCTCTATCCTATCCTTTCCTCTATCCTATCCTATCCTCTATCCTTTCCTCTATCCTATCCTATCCTCTATCCTATCCTATCCTCTATCCGATCCTCTATCCTATCCTATCCTGTATCCTGTCCTATCCTCTATCCTATCCTCTATAATATCGTTTACTCTATCATATCCTATCCTCTATCCTATAATATCATCTATCCTATTCTATCCTCTATCCTATCGTCTATCATATCCAATCCTCTATCGCATCCTCCATCCTATCGTATCCTCTATCCTATCCTATACTCTATCCTATCCTCTCCTCTATCCAATCCTATCCTATATCCTATCCTTTCCTCTATCCTATCCAATCCTCTATCCTATCCTATCCTCTATCCTATCCTATCCTCTATCGTATCCTATCCTCTATCCTATCCTATCCTCTATCCTATCCTCTATCCTATCCTATCCTCTATCCTATCCTACCGTCTATCCTATCCTATCCTCGATCCTATCCTATCCTCTATCCTATCCTATCCTCTATCCTATCGTATCCTCTATCGTATCCTATCCTCTATCCTATCCTATCCTCTATCCTATCCTATCCTCTATCCTATCCTATCCTCTATCCTATCCTTTCCTCAATCCTATTATATCCTCTATCCTATCCTATCCTCTATCCTATCCTATCCTCTATCCTATCCTATCCCCTATCCTATCCTATCCTCTATCCTTTCCTCTATCCTATCCTATCCTCTATCCTATCCTATCCTATCCTCTATCCGATCCTCTATCCTATCCTATCCTGTATCCTGTCCTATCCTCTATCCTATCCTCTATAATATCGTTTACTCTATCATATCCTATCCTCTATCCTATAATATCATCTATCCTATTCTATCCTCTATCCTATCGTCTATCATATCCAATCCTCTATCGCATCCTCCATCCTATCGTATCCTCTATCCTATCCTATCCTCTATCCTATCCTCTCCTCTATCCAATCCTATCCTATATCCTATCCTTTCCTCTATCCTATCCAATCCTCTATCCTATCCTATCCTCTATCCTATCCTATCCTCTATCGTATCCTATCCTCTATCCTATAATATCCCCTATCCTATCCGATCCTCTATCCTATCCTATCCTGTATCCTGTCCTATCCTCTATCCTATCCTATCCTCTATCCTATCCTTTCCTCTATCCTATCCAATCCTCTATCCTATCCTATCCTCTATCCGATCGTATCATCTATCGTATCCTATCCTCTATTCTATCCTATCCTCTATCCTATCCTATCCTCCATCCTATCCTCTATCCTATCCTATCCTCTATCCTATCCTCTATCCTATCCTATCCTCTATCCTATCCTATCGTCTATCCTATCCTATCCTCTATCCTATCCTATCCTCTATCCTATCCTATCCTCTATCCTATCGTATCCTCTATCGTATCCTATCCTCTATCCTATCCTATCCTCTATCCTATCCTATCCTCTATCCTATCCTTTCCTCAATCCTATTATATCCTCTATCCTATCCTATCCTCTATCCTATCCTATCCTCTATCCTATCCTATCCCCTATCCTATCCTATCCTCTATCCTTTCCTCTATCCTATCCTATCCTCTATCCTATCCTATCCTCTATCCGATCCTCTATCCTATCCTATCCTGTATCCTGTCCTATCCTCTATCCTATCCTCTATAATATCGTTTACTCTATCATATCCTATCCTCTATCCTATAATATCATCTATCCTATTCTATCCTCTATCCTATCGTCTATCATATCCAATCCTCTCTCGCATCCTCCATCCTATCGTATCCTCTATCCTATCCTATCCTCTATCCTATCCTCTCCTCTATCCAATCCTATCCTATATCCTATCCTTTCCTCTATCCTATCCAATCCTCTATCCTATCCTATCCTCTATCCTATCGTATCATCTCTCGTATCCTATCCTCTATCCTATCCTATCCTCTATCCTATCCTATCCTCTATCCTATCCTATCCTCTATCCTATCCTCTATCCTATCCTATCCTCTATCCTATCCTCTATCCTATCCTATCCTCTATCCTATCCTCTATCCTATCCTATCCTCTATCCTATCCTATCGTCTATCCTATCCTATCCTCTATCCTATCCTATCCTCTATCCTATCCTATACTCTATCCTATCGTTTACTCTATCATATCCTATCCTCTATCCTATAATATCATCTATCCTATTCTATCCTCTATCCTATCCTCTATCCTATCCTATCCTCTATCCTATCCTCTATCCTATCCTATCCTCTATCCTATCCTCTATCCTATCCTATCCTCTTTCCTATCCTATCCTCTATCCTATCCTATCCTCTATCCTATCCTATCCTCTATCCTCCATCCTCTATCCTCTATCCTCTATCCTCTATCCTCTATCCTCTATCCTCTATCCTCTATCCTCTATCCTCTATCCTATCCTATCCTCTATCCTATCCTATCCTCTATCCTATCCTATCCTCTATCCTATCCTATCCTCTATCCTATCCTAACCTCTATCCTATCCTATCCTCTATCCTATCCTATCCTCTATCCTATCCTATCCTCTATCCTATCCTATCCTCTATCCTATCCTATCCTCTATCCTATCCTCTATCCTATCCTATCCTCTATCCTATCCTATCCTTTATCCTATCCTATCCTCTATCCTATCCTACCCTCTATCCTATCCTATCCTCTATCCTATCCTATCCTCTATCCTATCCTCTCCTCTATCCTATCCTACCATCTATCCTATCCCCTCCTCTATCCTATCCTATCCTCTATCCTATCCTATCCTCTATCCTATCCTATCCTATCCTCTATCCGATCCTCTATCCTAGCCTATCCTCTATTATATCCTATCCTCTATCCTATCCTATCTTCTATCCTATCCTATCCTCTATCCTATCCTATCCTCTATCCTATCCTATCCTCTATCCTATCCTATCCTCTATCCTATCCTATCCTCTATCCTATCCTATCCTCTATCCTATCCTATCCTCTATCCTATCCTATCCTCTATCCGATCCTCTATCCTATCCTATCCTCTATCCTATCCTATCCCCTATCCTATCCTATCCTCTATCCTCTCCTCTATCCTATCCTATCCTCTATCCTATCCTATCCTCTATGCTATCCTACCCTCTTTCCTATCCTATCCTCTATCCTATCCTATCCTCTATCCTATCCTATCCTCTATCCTATCCTATCCTCTATCGTATCCTATCCTCTATCCTGTCCTATCCTCTATCCTATCCTATCCTCTATCCTATCCTATCCTTTATCCTATCCTATCCTCTATCCTATCCTACACTCTATCCTATCCTATCCTCTATCCTATCCTATCCTCTATCCTATCCTCTCCTCTATCCTATCCTACCATCTATCCTATCCTCTCCTCTATCCTATCCTATCCTCTATCCTATCCTATCCTATCCTCTATCCGATCCTCTATCCTAGCCTATCCTATATTATATCCTATCCTCTATCCTATCCTATCCTCTATCCTATCCTATCCTCTATCCTATCCTCTCCTCTATCCTATCCTATCCTCTATCCTATCCTATCCTCTATCCTATCCTATCCTATCCTCTATCCTATCCTCTATCCTATCCTCTATCCTATCCTCTATCCTATCCTCTATCCTATCCTATCCACTATCCTATCCTCTATCCTACCCTCTATCCTATCCTCTATCCTATCCTATCCTCTATCCTATCCTCTATAATATCGTTTACTCTATCATATCCTATCCTCTATCCTATAATATCATCTATCCTATTCTATCCTCTATCCTATCCTCTATCATATCCAATCCTCTATCGTATCCTCTATCCTATCCTACCCTCTTTCCTATCCTATCCTCTATCCTATCCTATCCTCTATCCTCTATCCTATCCTATCCTCTATCCTATCCTATCGTCTATCCTATCCTATCCTCTATCCTATCCTATCCTCTATCCTATCCTATCCTCTATCCTATCCTATCCTCTATCCTATCCTATCCTCTATCCTATCCTATCCCCTATCCTATCCTATCCTCTATCCTTTCCTCTATCCTATCCTATCCTCTATCCTATCCTATCCTCTATCCTATCCTATCCTCTATCGTATCCTATCCTCTATCCTGTCCTATCCTCTATCCTATCCTATCCTCTATCCTATCCAATCCTTTATCCTATCCTATCCTTTATCCTATCCTACCCTCTATCCTATCCTATCCTCTATCCTATCCTATCCTCTATCCTATCCTATCCTCTATCCTATCCTATCCTCTATCCTATCCTATCCTCTATCCTATCCTATCCTCTATCCTATCCTATCCTCTATCCTATCCTATCCTCTATCCTATCCTATCCTCTATCCTATCCTATCCTCTATCCTATCCTATCCTCTATCCTATCCTATCCTCTATCCTATCCTCTATCCTATCCTATCCTCTATCCTATCCTATCCTCTATCCTATCCTCTATCCTATCCTATCCTCTATCCTATCCTATCCTCTATCCTATCCTATCCTCTATCCTATCCTGTCCCCTATCCTATCCTATCCTCTATCCTATCCTCTATCCCATCCTGTCCCCTATCCTATCCTATCCTCTATCCTTTCCTCTATCCTATCCTATCCTCTATCCTATCCTATCCTCTATCCTATCCTATCCTCTATCGTATCCTATCCTCTATCCTGTCCTATCCTCTATCCTATCCTATCCTCTATCCTATCCCATCCTTTATCCTATCCTATCCTTTATCCTATCCTACCCTCTATCCTATCCTATCCTCTATCCTATCCTATCCTCTATCCTATCCTCTCCTCTATCCTATCCTACCCTCTATCCTATCCTCTCCTCTATCCTATCCTATCCTCTATCCTATCCTATCCTCTATCCTATCCTATCCTCTATCCTATCCTCTATCCTATCCTATCCTCTATCCTATCCTCTATCCTATCCTATCCTCTATCCTATCCTATCCTCTATCGTATCCTATCCTCTATCCTATCCTATCCCCTATTCTATCCGATCCTCTATCCTATCCTATCCTGTATCCTGTCCTATCCTCTATCCTATCCTATCCTCTATCCTATCCTTTCCTCTATCCTATCCTATCCTCTATCCTTTCCTCTATCCTATCCTATCCTCTATCCTATCCTATCCTCTATCCGATCCTCTATCCTATCCTATCCTGTATCCTGTCCTATCCTCTATCCTATCCTCTATAATATCGTTTACTCTATCATATCCTATCCTCTATCCTATAATATCATCTATCCTATTCTATCCTCTATCCTATCGTCTATCATATCCAATCCTCTATCGCATCCTCCATCCTATCGTATCCTCTATCCTATCCTATACTCTATCCTATCCTCTCCTCTATCCAATCCTATCCTATATCCTATCCTTTCCTCTATCCTATCCAATCCTCTATCCTATCCTATCCTCTATCCTATCCTATCCTGTATCCTGTCCTATCCTCTATCCTATCCTATCCTCTATCCTATCCTTTCCTCTATCCTATCCAATCCTCTATCCTATCCTATCCTCTATCCTATCGTATCATCTGTCGTATCCTATCCTCTATCCTATCCTATCCTCTATCCTATCCTATCCTATCCTCTATCCTATCCTCTATCCTATCCTATCCTCTATCCTATCCTCTATCCTATCCTATCCTCTATCCTCTATCCTATCCTGTCCTCTATCCTATCCTATACTCTATCCTATCGTATCCTCTATCGTATCCTATCCTCTATCCTATCCTATCCTCTATCCTATCCTATCGTCTATCCTATCCTATCCTCTATCCTATCCTATCCGCTATCCTATCCTATCCTCTATCCTATCGTATCCTCTATCGTATCCTATCCTCTATCCTAACCTATCCTCTATCCTATCCTATTCTCTATCCTATCCTATCCTCTATCCTATCCTATCCTCTATCCGATCCTCTATCCGATCCTCTATCCTATCCTATCCTCTATCCTATCCTATCCTCTATCCTATCCTATCCTCTATCCTATCCTATCCTCTATCCTATCCTATCCTCTATCCTATCCTATCCTCTATCCTATCCTATCCTCTATCCTATCCTATCCTCTATCCTATCCTATCCTCTATCCTATCCTATCCTCTATCCTATCCTATCCTCTATCCTATCCTATCCTCTATCCTATCCTCTATCCTATTCTCTATCCTATCCTCTATCCTATCCTCTATCCTATCCTCTCCTCTATCCTATCCTATCCTCTATCCTATCCTATCCTCTATCCTATCCTCTATCCTATCCTATCCTCTATCCTATCCTATCCTCTATCCTATCCTATCCTCTATCCTATCCTATCCCCTATCCTATCCTATCCTCTATCCTTTCCTCTATCCTATCCTATCCTCTATCCTATCCTATCCTCTATCCTATCCTATCCTCTATCGTATCCTATCCTCTATCCTGTCCTATCCTCTATCCTATCCTATCCTCTATCCTATCCAATCCTTTATCCTATCCTATCCTTTATCCTATCCTACCCTCTATCCTATCCTATCCTCTATCCTATCCTATCCTCTATCCTATCCTCTCCTCTATCCTATCCTACCCTCTATCCTATCCTCTCCTCTGTCCTATCCTATCCTCTATCCTATCCTATCCTCTATCCTATCCTATCCTCTATCCTATCCTCTATCCTATCCTATCCTCTATCCTATCCTCTATCCTATCCTATCCTCTATCCTATCCTATCCTCTATCGTATCCTATCCTCTATCCTATCCTATCCCCTATTCTATCCGATCCTCTATCCTATCCTATCCTGTATCCTGTCCTATCCTCTATCCTATCCTATCCTCTATCCTATCCTTTCCTCTATCCTATCCTATCCTCTATCCTTTCCTCTATCCTATCCTATCCTCTATCCTATCCTATCCTCTATCCGATCCTCTATCCTATCCTATCCTGTATCCTGTCCTATCCTCTATCCTATCCTCTATAATATCGTTTACTCTATCATATCCTATCCTCTATCCTATAATATCATCTATCCTATTCTATCCTCTATCCTATCGTCTATCATATCCAATCCTCTATCGCATCCTCCATCCTATCGTATCCTCTATCCTATCCTATACTCTATCCTATCCTCTCCTCTATCCAATCCTATCCTATATCCTATCCTTTCCTCTATCCTATCCAATCCTCTATCCTATCCTATCCTCTATCCTATCCTATCCTCTATCGTATCCTATCCTCTATCCTATCCTATCCTCTATCCTATCCTCTATCCTATCCTATCCTCTATCCTATCCTATCGTCTATCCTATCCTATCCTCGATCCTATCCTATCCTCTATCCTATCCTATCCTCTATCCTATCGTATCCTCTATCGTATCCTATCCTCTATCCTATCCTATCCTCTATCCTATCCTATCCTCTATCCTATCCTATCCTCTATCCTATCCTTTCCTCAATCCTATTATATCCTCTATCCTATCCTATCCTCTATCCTATCCTATCCTCTATCCTATCCTATCCCCTATCCTATCCTATCCTCTATCCTTTCCTCTATCCTATCCTATCCTCTA
Organism: Halictus rubicundus; assembly: GCF_050948215.1. NCBI lineage: Eukaryota > Metazoa > Arthropoda > Insecta > Hymenoptera > Halictidae > Halictus > Halictus rubicundus. The sequence goes on from NW_027488771.1 coordinate 88,047, forward strand.
TCCTATCCTATCCTATCCTCTATCCGATCCTCTATCCTATCCTATCCTGTATCCTGTCCTATCCTCTATCCTATCCTCTATAATATCGTTTACTCTATCATATCCTATCCTCTATCCTATAATATCATCTATCCTATTCTATCCTCTATCCTATCGTCTATCATATCCAATCCTCTATCGCATCCTCCATCCTATCGTATCCTCTATCCTATCCTATCCTCTATCCTATCCTCTCCTCTATCCAATCCTATCCTATATCCTATCCTTTCCTCTATCCTATCCAATCCTCTATCCTATCCTATCCTCTATCCTATCCTATCCTCTATCGTATCCTATCCTCTATCCTATCCTATCCCCTATCCTATCCGATCCTCTATCCTATCCTATCCTGTATCCTGTCCTATCCTCTATCCTATCCTATCCTCTATCCTATCCTTTCCTCTATCCTATCCAATCCTCTATCCTATCCTATCCTCTATCCGATCGTATCATCTATCGTATCCTATCCTCTATTCTATCCTATCCTCTATCCTATCCTATCCTCCATCCTATCCTCTATCCTATCCTATCCTCTATCCTATCCTCTATCCTATCCTATCCTCTATCCTATCCTATCGTCTATCCTATCCTATCCTCTATCCTATCCTATCCTCTATCCTATCCTATCCTCTATCCTATCGTATCCTCTATCGTATCCTATCCTCTATCCTATCCTATCCTCTATCCTATCCTATCCTCTATCCTATCCTTTCCTCAATCCTATTATATCCTCTATCCTATCCTATCCTCTATCCTATCCTATCCTCTATCCTATCCTATCCCCTATCCTATCCTATCCTCTATCCTTTCCTCTATCCTATCCTATCCTCTATCCTATCCTATCCTCTATCCGATCCTCTATCCTATCCTATCCTGTATCCTGTCCTATCCTCTATCCTATCCTCTATAATATCGTTTACTCTATCATATCCTATCCTCTATCCTATAATATCATCTATCCTATTCTATCCTCTATCCTATCGTCTATCATATCCAATCCTCTATCGCATCCTCCATCCTATCGTATCCTCTATCCTATCCTATCCTCTATCCTATCCTCTCCTCTATCCAATCCTATCCTATATCCTATCCTTTCCTCTATCCTATCCAATCCTCTATCCTATCCTATCCTCTATCCTATCGTATCATCTCTCGTATCCTATCCTCTATCCTATCCTATCCTCTATCCTATCCTATCCTCTATCCTATCCTATCCTCTATCCTATCCTCTATCCTATCCTATCCTCTATCCTATCCTCTATCCTATCCTATCCTCTATCCTATCCTCTATCCTATCCTATCCTCTATCCTATCCTATCGTCTATCCTATCCTATCCTCTATCCTATCCTATCCTCTATCCTATCCTATACTCTATCCTATCGTTTACTCTATCATATCCTATCCTCTATCCTATAATATCATCTATCCTATTCTATCCTCTATCCTATCCTCTATCCTATCCTATCCTCTATCCTATCCTCTATCCTATCCTATCCTCTATCCTATCCTCTATCCTATCCTATCCTCTTTCCTATCCTATCCTCTATCCTATCCTATCCTCTATCCTATCCTATCCTCTATCCTCCATCCTCTATCCTCTATCCTCTATCCTCTATCCTCTATCCTCTATCCTCTATCCTCTATCCTATCCTATCCTCTATCCTATCCTATCCTCTATCCTATCCTATCCTCTATCCTATCCTATCCTCTATCCTATCCTAACCTCTATCCTATCCTATCCTCTATCCTATCCTATCCTCTATCCTATCCTATCCTCTATCCTATCCTATCCTCTATCCTATCCTATCCTCTATCCTATCCTATCCTCTATCCTATCCTATCCTCTATCCGATCCTCTATCCTATCCTATCCTCTATCCTATCCTATCCCCTATCCTATCCTATCCTCTATCCTCTCCTCTATCCTATCCTATCCTCTATCCTCTCCTCTATCCTATCCTATCCTCTATCCTATCGTATCCTCTATCGTATCCTATCCTCTATCCTATGCTATCCTCTATCCTATCCTATCCTCTATCCTATCCTATCCTCTATCCTATCCTCTCCTCAATCCTATTATATCCTCTATCCTATCCTATCCTCTATCCTATCCTATCCTCTATCCTATCCTATCCCCTATCCTATCCTATCCTCTATCCTTTCCTCTATCCTATCCTATCCCCTATCCTATCCTATCCTCTATCCGATCCTCTATCCTATCCTATCCTGTATCCTGTCCTATCCTCTATCCTATCCTCTATAATATCGTTTACTCTATCATATCCTATCCTCTATCCTATAATATCATCTATCCTATTCTATCCTCTATCCTATCGTCTATCATATCCAATCCTCTATCGCATCCTCCATCCTATCGTATCCTCTATCCTATCCTATCCTCTATCCTATCCTCTCCTCTATCCAATCCTATCCTATATCCTATCCTTTCCTCTATCCTATCCAATCCTCTATTCTATCCTATCCTCTATCCTATCCTATCCTCTATCGTATCCTATCCTCTATCCTATCCTATCCCCTATCCTATCCGATCCTCTATCCTATCCTATCCTGTATCCTGTCCTATCCTCTATCCTATCCTATCCTCTATCCTATCCTTTCCTCTATCCTATCCAATCCTCTATCCTATCCTATCCTCTATCCTATCGTATCATCTATCGTATCCTATCCTCTATCCTAGCCCATCCTCTATTATATCCTATCCTCTATTATATCCTATCCTCTATCCTATCCGATCCTCTATCCTATCCTATCCTGTATCCTGTCCTATCCTCTATCCTATCCTATCCTCTATCCTATCCTTTCCTCTATCCTATCCAATCCGCTATCCTATCCTATCCTCTATCCTATCGTATCATCTATCGTATCCTATCCTCTATCCTGTCCTATCCTCTATCCTATCGTATCCTCTATCGTATCCTATCCTCTATCCTATCCTATCCTCTTTCCTATCCTATCCTCTATCCTATCCTATCCTCTATCCTCTATCCTCTATCCTCTATCCTCTATCCTCTATCCTCTATCCTCTATCCTCTATCCTCTATCCTTTATCCTCTATCCTCTATCCTCTATCCTATCCTATCCTCTATCCTATCCTATCCTATCCTCTATCCTATCCTATCCTCTATCCTATCCTATCCTCTATCCTATCCTATCCTCTATCCTATCCTATCCTCTATCCTATCCTATCCTCTATCCTATCCTATCCTCTATCCTATCCTATCCTCTATCCTATCCTCTATCCTATCCTCTATCCTATCCTCTATCCTATCCTATCCTATCCTCTATCCTATCCTATCCTCTATCCTATCCTATCCTCTATCCTATCCTATCCTCTATCCTATCCTATCCTCTATCCTAACCTATCCTCTATCCTATCCTATCCTCTATCCTATCCTATCCTCTATCCTATCCTATCCTCTATCCTATCCTATCCTCTATCCTATCCTATCCTCTATCCTATCCTATCCTCTATCCTATCCTATCCTCTATCCTATCCTATCCTCTATCCTATCCTATCCTCTATCCTATCCTATCCTCTATCCTATCCTATCTTCTATCCCATCCTATCCTCTATCCTATCCTATCCTCTATCCTATCCTATCCTCTATCCTATCCTATCCTCTATCCTATCCTATCCTCTATCCTATCCTATCCTCTATCCGATCCTCTATCCTATCCTATCCTCTATCCTATCCTATCCCCTATCCTATCCTATCCTCTATCCTCTCCTCTATCCTATCCTATCCTCTATCCTATCCTATCCTCTATGCTATCCTACCCTCTTTCCTATCCTATCCTCTATCCTATCCTATCCTCTATCCTATCCTATCCTCTATCCTATCCTATCCTCTATCGTATCCTATCCTCTATCCTGTCCTATCCTCTATCCTATCCTATCCTCTATCCTATCCTATCCTTTATCCTATCCTATCCTCTATCCTATCCTACCCTCTATCCTATCCTATCCTCTATCCTATCCTATCCTCTATCCTATCCTCTCCTCTATCCTATCCTACCATCTATCCTATCCTCTCCTCTATCCTATCCTATCCTCTATCCTATCCTATCCTCTATCCTATCCTATCCTCTATCCTCTATCCTCTATCCTCTATCCTCTATCCTCTATCCTCTATCCTCTATCCTCTATCCTCTATCCTCTATCCTCTATCCTAGCCTATCCTCTATTATATCCTATCCTCTATCCTATCCTATCCTCTATCCTATCCGATCCTCTATCCTATCCTATCCTGTATCCTGTCCTATCCTCTATCCTATCCTATCCTCTATCCTCTCCTTTCATCTATCCTATCCAATCCGCTATCCTATCCTATCCTCTATCCTATCGTATCATCTATCGTATCCTATCCTCTATCCTATCCTATCCTCTATCCTATCGTATCCTCTATCGTATCCTATCCTCTATCCTATCCTATCCTCTTTCCTATCCAATCCTCTATCCTATCCTATCCTCTATCCTCTATCCTCTATCCTCTATCCTCTATCCTCTATCCTCTATCCTCTATCCTCTATCCTCTATCCTCTATCCTCTATCCTCTATCCTCTATCCTCTATCCTCTATCCTCTATCCTCTATCCTCTATCCTCTATCCTCTATCCTCTATCCTCTATCCTCTATCCTCTATCCTCTATCCTCTATCCTCTATCCTCTATCCTCTATCCTCTATCCTCTATCCTCTATCCTCTATCCTATCCTATCCTCTATCGTATCCTATCCTATCCTCTATCCTATGCTATCCTCTATCCTATCCTATCCTCTATCCTATCCTATCCTCTATCCTATCCTATCCTCTATCCTATCCTATCCTCTATCCTATCCTATCCTCTATCCTATCCTATCCTCTATCCTATCCTATCCTCTATCCTATCCTATCCTCTATCCGATCCTCTATCCTATCCTATCCTCTATCCTATCCTATCCCCTATCCTATCCTATCCTCTATCCTCTCCTCTATCCTATCCTATCCTCTATCCTATCCTATCCTCTATGCTATCCTACCCTCTTTCCTATCCTATCCTCTATCCTATCCTATCCTCTATCCTATCCTATCCTCTATCCTATCCTATCCTCTATCGTATCCTATCCTCTATCCTGTCCTATCCTCTATCCTATCCTATCCTCTATCCTATCCTATCCTTTATCCTATCCTATCCTCTATCCTATCCTACACTCTATCCTATCCTATCCTCTATCCTATCCTATCCTCTATCCTATCCTCTCCTCTATCCTATCCTACCATCTATCCTATCCTCTCCTCTATCCTATCCTATCCTCTATCCTATCCTATCCTCTATCCTATCCTATCCTATCCTCTATCCGATCCTCTATCCTAGCCTATCCTATATTATATCCTATCCTCTATCCTATCCTATCCTCTATCCTATCCTATCCTCTATCCTATCCTCTCCTCTATCCTATCCTATCCTCTATCCTATCCTATCCTCTATCCTATCCTATCCTATCCTCTATCCTATCCTCTATCCTATCCTCTATCCTATCCTCTATCCTATCCTATCCACTATCCTATCCTCTATCCTACCCTCTATCCTATCCTCTATCCTATCCTATCCTCTATCCTATCCTCTATAATATCGTTTACTCTATCATATCCTATCCTCTATCCTATAATATCATCTATCCTATTCTATCCTCTATCCTATCCTCTATCATATCCAATCCTCTATCATATCCTCTATCCTATCCTACCCTCTTTCCTATCATATCCTCTATCCTATCCTATCCTCTATCCTCTATCCTATCCTATCCTCTATCCTATCCTATCCTCTATCCTATCCTATCATCTATCCTATCCTATCCTCTATCCTATCCTATCCTCTATCCGATCCTCTATCCTATCCTATCCTCTATCCTATCCTATACTCTATCCTATCCTATCCTCTATCTTATACTATCCTCTACCTTATCCTATCCTCTATCCTATCCAATTACCTATCCGATCCTCTATCCTATCCTATCCTCTATCAGATCCTCAATCCTATCCTATCCTCTATCCTATCCTTTCCTCCATCCGATCCTCTATCCTATCCTATCCTCTATCCTCTATCCTATCCTATCCTCTATCCTATCCTATCCTCTATCCTATCCTATCATCTATCCTATCCTATCCTCTATCCTATCCTATCCTCTATCCTATCCTCTATCCGATCCTCTATCCTATCCTATCCTCTATCCTATCCTATCCCCTATCCTATCCTATCCTCTATCCTCTCCTCTATCCTATCCTATCCTCTATCCTATCCTATCCTCTATCGTATCCTATCCTCTATCCTGTCCTATCCTCTATCCTATCCTATCCTCTATCCTATCCTATCCTTTATCCTATCCTATCCTCTATCCTATCCTACCCTCTATCCTATCCTATCCTCTATCCTATCCTATCCTCTATCCTATCCTCTCCTCTATCCTATCGTACCATCTATCCTATCCTCTCCTCTATCCTATCCTATCCACTATCCTATCCTCTATCCTACCCTCTATCCTATCCTCTATCCTATCCTATCCTCTATCCTATCCTCTATAATATCGTTTACTCTATCATATCCTTTCCTCTATCCTATAATATCATCTATCCTATTCTATCCTCTATCCTATCCTCTATCATATCCAATCCTCTATCGTATCCTCTATCCTATCCTACCCTCTTTCCTATCCTATCCTCTATCCTATCCTATCCTCTATCCTCTATCCTATCCTATCCTCTATCCTATCCTATCCTCTATCCTATCCTATCATCTATCCTATCCTATCCTCTATCCTATCCTATCCTCTATCCGATCCTCTATCCTATCCTATCCTCTATCCTATCCTATACTCTATCCTATCCTATCCTCTATCTTATACTATCCTCTACCTTATCCTATCCTCTATCCTATCCAATTACCTATCCGATCCTCTATCCTATCCTATCCTCTATCAGATCCTCAATCCTATCCTATCCTCTATCCTATCCTTTCCTCTATCCTATCCTATCCGCTATCCGATCCTCTATCCTATCCTATCCTGTACCCTGTCCTATCCTCTATCCAATCCTATCCTATATTCTATCCTTTCCTCTATCCTATCCAATCCTGTATCCTGTCCTATCCTCTATCCAATCCTATCCTATATCCTATCCTTTCCTCTATCCTATCCAATCCTCTATCCTATCCTATCCTCTATCCTATCGTATCCTGTATCCTGTCCTGTCCTCTATCCTATCCTATCCTATCGTCTATCCTATCCTATCCTCTATCCTATCCTATCCTCTATCCTATCCTATCCTCTATCCTATCGTATCCTCTATCGTATCCTATCCTCTATCCTATCCTATCCTCTATCCTATCCTATCCTCTATCCTATCCTATCCTCCGTCCTATCCTATCCTCTATCCTATCCTATCCACTATCCTATCCTATCCTCTATCCTATCCTATCCTCTATCCTATCCTATCCTCTATCCTATCCTATCCTCTATCCTATCCTATCCTCTATCCTATCCTATCCTCTATCCTATCCTCTATCCTATTCTCTATCCTATCCTCTATCCTATCCTCTATCCTATCCTCTATCCTATCCTCTCCTCTATCCTATCCTATCCTCTATCCTATCCTATCCTCTATCCTATCCTCTATCCTATCCTATCCTCTATCCTATCCTATCCTCTATCCTATCCTATCCTCTATCCTATCCTATCCCCTATCCTATCCTATCCTCTATCCTTTCCTCTATCCTATCCTATCCTCTATCCTATCCTATCCTCTATCCTATCCTATCCTCTATCGTATCCTATCCTCTATCCTGTCCTATCCTCTATCCTATCCTATCCTCTATCCTATCCAATCCTTTATCCTATCCTATCCTTTATCCTATCCTACCCTCTATCCTATCCTATCCTCTATCCTATCCTATCCTCTATCCTATCCTATCCTCTATCGTATCCTATCCTCTATCCTATCCTATCCTCTATCCTATCCTATCCTCTATCCTATCCTATCCTCTATCCTATCCTATCCTCTATCCTATCCTCTATCCTATTCTCTATCCTATCCTCTATCCTATCCTCTATCCTATCCTCTCCTCTATCCTATCCTATCCTCTATCCTATCCTATCCTCTATCCTATCCTCTATCCTATCCTATCCTCTATCCTATCCTCTATCCTATCCTATCCTCTATCCTATCCTATCCTCTATCCTATCCTATCCTCTATCCTATCCTATCCCCTATCCTATCCTATCCTCTATCCTTTCCTCTATCCTATCCTATCGTCTATCCTATCCTATCCTCTATCCTATCCTATCCTCTATCGTATCCTATCCTCTATCCTGTCCTATCCTCTATCCTATCCTATCCTCTATCCTATCCAATCCTTTATCCTATCCTATCCTTTATCCTATCCTACCCTCTATCCTATCCTATCCTCTATCCTATCCTATCCTCTATCCTATCCTCTCCTCTATCCTATCCTACCCTCTATCCTATCCTCTCCTCTATCCTATCCTATCCTCTATCCTATCCTATCCTCTATCCTATCCTATCCTCTATCCTATCCTCTATCCTATCCTATCCTCTATCCTATCCTCTATCCTATCCTATCCTCTATCCTATCCTATCCTCTATCGTATCCTATCCTCTATCCTATCCTATCCCCTATTCTATCCGATCCTCTATCCTATCCTATCCTGTATCCTGTCCTATCCTCTATCCTATCCTATCCTCTATCCTATCCTTTCCTCTATCCTATCCTATCCTCTATCCTTTCCTCTATCCTATCCTATCCTCTATCCTATCCTATCCTCTATCCGATCCTCTATCCTATCCTATCCTGTATCCTGTCCTATCCTCTATCCTATCCTCTATAATATCGTTTACTCTATCATATCCTATCCTCTATCCTATAATATCATCTATCCTATTCTATCCTCTATCCTATCGTCTATCATATCCAATCCTCTATCGCATTCTCCATCCTATCGTATCCTCTATCCTATCCTATACTCTATCCTATCCTCTCCTCTATCCAATCCTATCCTATATCCTATCCTTTCCTCTATCCTATCCAATCCTCTATCCTATCCTATCCTCTATCCTATCCTATCCTGTATCCTGTCCTATCCTCTATCCTATCCTATCCTCTATCCTATCCTTTCCTCTATCCTATCCAATCCTCTATCCTATCCTATCCTCTATCCTATCGTATCATCTGTCGTATCCTATCCTCTATCCTATCCTATCCTCTATCCTATCCTATCCTATCCTCTATCCTATCCTCTATCCTATCCTATCCTCTATCCTATCCTCTATCCTATCCTATCCTCTATCCTCTATCCTATCCTGTCCTCTATCCTATCCTATACTCTATCCTATCGTATCCTCTATCGTATCCTATCCTCTATCCTATCCTATCCTCTATCCTATCCTATCGTCTATCCTATCCTATCCTCTATCCTATCCTATCCGCTATCCTATCCTATCCTCTATCCTATCGTATCCTCTATCGTATCCTATCCTCTATCCTAACCTATCCTCTATCCTATCCTATTCTCTATCCTATCCTATCCTCTATCCTATCCTATCCTCTATCCGATCCTCTATCCGATCCTCTATCCTATCCTATCCTCTATCCTATCCTATCCTCTATCCTATCCTATCCTCTATCCTATCCTATCCTCTATCCTATCCTATCCTCTATCCTATCCTATCCTCTATCCTATCCTATCCTCTATCCTATCCTATCCTCTATCCTATCCTATCCTCTATCCTATCCTATCCTCTATCCTATCCTATCCTCTATCCTATCCTCTATCCTATTCTCTATCCTATCCTCTATCCTATCCTCTATCCTATCCTCTCCTCTATCCTATCCTATCCTCTATCCTATCCTATCCTCTATCCTATCCTCTATCCTATCCTATCCTCTATCCTATCCTATCCTCTATCCTATCCTATCCTCTATCCTATCCTATCCCCTATCCTATCCTATCCTCTATCCTTTCCTCTATCCTATCCTATCCTCTATCCTATCCTATCCTCTATCCTATCCTATCCTCTATCCTATCCTATCCTCTATCCTATCCTATCCTCTATCGTATCCTATCCTCTATCCTGTCCTATCCTCTATCCTATCCTATCCTCTATCCTATCCTATCCTTTATCCTATCCTATCCTCTATCCTATCCTACACTCTATCCTATCCTATCCTCTATCCTATCCTATCCTCTATCCTATCCTCTCCTCTATCCTATCCTACCATCTATCCTATCCTCTCCTCTATCCTATCCTATCCTCTATCCTATCCTATCCTCTATCCTATCCTATCCTATCCTCTATCCGATCCTCTATCCTAGCCTATCCTATATTATATCCTATCCTCTATCCTATCCTATCCTCTATCCTATCCTATCCTCTATCCTATCCTCTCCTCTATCCTATCCTATCCTCTATCCTATCCTATCCTCTATCCTATCCTATCCTATCCTCTATCCTATCCTCTATCCTATCCTCTATCCTATCCTCTATCCTATCCTATCCACTATCCTATCCTCTATCCTACCCTCTATCCTATCCTCTATCCTATCCTATCCTCTATCCTATCCTCTATAATATCGTTTACTCTATCATATCCTATCCTCTATCCTATAATATCATCTATCCTATTCTATCCTCTATCCTATCCTCTATCATATCCAATCCTCTATCATATCCTCTATCCTATCCTACCCTCTTTCCTATCATATCCTCTATCCTATCCTATCCTCTATCCTCTATCCTATCCTATCCTCTATCCTATCCTATCCTCTATCCTATCCTATCATCTATCCTATCCTATCCTCTATCCTATCCTATCCTCTATCCGATCCTCTATCCTATCCTATCCTCTATCCTATCCTATACTCTATCCTATCCTATCCTCTATCTTATACTATCCTCTACCTTATCCTATCCTCTATCCTATCCAATTACCTATCCGATCCTCTATCCTATCCTATCCTCTATCAGATCCTCAATCCTATCCTATCCTCTATCCTATCCTTTCCTCCATCCGATCCTCTATCCTATCCTATCCTCTATCCTCTATCCTATCCTATCCTCTATCCTATCCTATCCTCTATCCTATCCTATCATCTATCCTATCCTATCCTCTATCCTATCCTATCCTCTATCCTATCCTCTATCCGATCCTCTATCCTATCCTATCCTCTATCCTATCCTATCCCCTATCCTATCCTATCCTCTATCCTCTCCTCTATCCTATCCTATCCTCTATCCTATCCTATCCTCTATCGTATCCTATCCTCTATCCTGTCCTATCCTCTATCCTATCCTATCCTCTATCCTATCCTATCCTTTATCCTATCCTATCCTCTATCCTATCCTACCCTCTATCCTATCCTATCCTCTATCCTATCCTATCCTCTATCCTATCCTCTCCTCTATCCTATCGTACCATCTATCCTATCCTCTCCTCTATCCTATCCTATCCACTATCCTATCCTCTATCCTACCCTCTATCCTATCCTCTATCCTATCCTATCCTCTATCCTATCCTCTATAATATCGTTTACTCTATCATATCCTTTCCTCTATCCTATAATATCATCTATCCTATTCTATCCTCTATCCTATCCTCTATCATATCCAATCCTCTATCGTATCCTCTATCCTATCCTACCCTCTTTCCTATCCTATCCTCTATCCTATCCTATCCTCTATCCTCTATCCTATCCTATCCTCTATCCTATCCTATCCTCTATCCTATCCTATCATCTATCCTATCCTATCCTCTATCCTATCCTATCCTCTATCCGATCCTCTATCCTATCCTATCCTCTATCCTATCCTATACTCTATCCTATCCTATCCTCTATCTTATACTATCCTCTACCTTATCCTATCCTCTATCCTATCCAATTACCTATCCGATCCTCTATCCTATCCTATCCTCTATCAGATCCTCAATCCTATCCTATCCTCTATCCTATCCTTTCCTCTATCCTATCCTATCCGCTATCCGATCCTCTATCCTATCCTATCCTGTACCCTGTCCTATCCTCTATCCAATCCTATCCTATATTCTATCCTTTCCTCTATCCTATCCAATCCTGTATCCTGTCCTATCCTCTATCCAATCCTATCCTATATCCTATCCTTTCCTCTATCCTATCCAATCCTCTATCCTATCCTATCCTCTATCCTATCGTATCCTGTATCCTGTCCTGTCCTCTATCCTATCCTATCCTATCGTCTATCCTATCCTATCCTCTATCCTATCCTATCCTCTATCCTATCCTATCCTCTATCCTATCGTATCCTCTATCGTATCCTATCCTCTATCCTATCCTATCCTCTATCCTATCCTATCCTCTATCCTATCCTATCCTCCGTCCTATCCTATCCTCTATCCTATCCTATCCTCTATCCTATCCTATCCTCTATCCTATCCTATCCTCTATCCTATCCTATCCTCTATCCTATCCTATCCTATATCCTATCCTATCCTCTATCCTATCCTATCCTCTATCCTATCCTCTATCCTATTCTCTATCCTATCCTCTATCCTATCCTCTATCCTATCCTCTATCCTATCCTCTCCTCTATCCTATCCTATCCTCTATCCTATCCTATCCTCTATCCTATCCTCTATCCTATCCTATCCTCTATCCTATCCTATCCTCTATCCTATCCTATCCTCTATCCTATCCTATCCCCTATCCTATCCTATCCTCTATCCTTTCCTCTATCCTATCCTATCCTCTATCCTATCCTATCCTCTATCCTATCCTATCCTCTATCGTATCCTATCCTCTATCCTGTCCTATCCTCTATCCTATCCTATCCTCTATCCTATCCAATCCTTTATCCTATCCTATCCTTTATCCTATCCTACCCTCTATCCTATCCTATCCTCTATCCTATCCTATCCTCTATCCTATCCTATCCTCTATCGTATCCTATCCTCTATCCTATCCTATCCTCTATCCTATCCTATCCTCTATCCTATCCTATCCTCTATCCTATCCTATCCTCTATCCTATCCTATCCTCTATCCTATCCTCTATCCTATTCTCTATCCTATCCTCTATCCTATCCTCTATCCTATCCTCTCCTCTATCCTATCCTATCCTCTATCCTATCCTATCCTCTATCCTATCCTCTATCCTATCCTATCCTCTATCCTATCCTCTATCCTATCCTATCCTCTATCCTATCCTATCCTCTATCCTATCCTATCCTCTATCCTATCCTATCCCCTATCCTATCCTATCCTCTATCCTTTCCTCTATCCTATCCTATCGTCTATCCTATCCTATCCTCTATCCTATCCTATCCTCTATCGTATCCTATCCTCTATCCTGTCCTATCCTCTATCCTATCCTATCCTCTATCCTATCCAATCCTTTATCCTATCCTATCCTTTATCCTATCCTACCCTCTATCCTATCCTATCCTCTATCCTATCCTATCCTCTATCCTATCCTCTCCTCTATCCTATCCTACCCTCTATCCTATCCTCTCCTCTATCCTATCCTATCCTCTATCCTATCCTATCCTCTATCCTATCCTATCCTCTATCCTATCCTCTATCCTATCCTATCCTCTATCCTATCCTCTATCCTATCCTATCCTCTATCCTATCCTATCCTCTATCGTATCCTATCCTCTATCCTATCCTATCCCCTATTCTATCCGATCCTCTATCCTATCCTATCCTGTATCCTGTCCTATCCTCTATCCTATCCTATCCTCTATCCTATCCTTTCCTCTATCCTATCCTATCCTCTATCCTTTCCTCTATCCTATCCTATCCTCTATCCTATCCTATCCTCTATCCGATCCTCTATCCTATCCTATCCTGTATCCTGTCCTATCCTCTATCCTATCCTCTATAATATCGTTTACTCTATCATATCCTATCCTCTATCCTATAATATCATCTATCCTATTCTATCCTCTATCCTATCGTCTATCATATCCAATCCTCTATCGCATTCTCCATCCTATCGTATCCTCTATCCTATCCTATACTCTATCCTATCCTCTCCTCTATCCAATCCTATCCTATATCCTATCCTTTCCTCTATCCTATCCAATCCTCTATCCTATCCTATCCTCTATCCTATCCTATCCTGTATCCTGTCCTATCCTCTATCCTATCCTATCCTCTATCCTATCCTTTCCTCTATCCTATCCAATCCTCTATCCTATCCTATCCTCTATCCTATCGTATCATCTGTCGTATCCTATCCTCTATCCTATCCTATCCTCTATCCTATCCTATCCTATCCTCTATCCTATCCTCTATCCTATCCTATCCTCTATCCTATCCTCTATCCTATCCTATCCTCTATCCTCTATCCTATCCTGTCCTCTATCCTATCCTATACTCTATCCTATCGTATCCTCTATCGTATCCTATCCTCTATCCTATCCTATCCTCTATCCTATCCTATCGTCTATCCTATCCTATCCTCTATCCTATCCTATCCGCTATCCTATCCTATCCTCTATCCTATCGTATCCTCTATCGTATCCTATCCTCTATCCTAACCTATCCTCTATCCTATCCTATTCTCTATCCTATCCTATCCTCTATCCTATCCTATCCTCTATCCGATCCTCTATCCGATCCTCTATCCTATCCTATCCTCTATCCTATCCTATCCTCTATCCTATCCTATCCTCTATCCTATCCTATCCTCTATCCTATCCTATCCTCTATCCTATCCTATCCTCTATCCTATCCTATCCTCTATCCTATCCTATCCTCTATCCTATCCTATCCTCTATCCTATCCTATCCTCTATCCTATCCTATCCTCTATCCTATCCTATCCTCTATCCTATCCTCTATCCTATTCTCTATCCTATCCTCTATCCTATCCTCTATCCTATCCTCTCCTCTATCCTATCCTATCCTCTATCCTATCCTATCCTCTATCCTATCCTCTATCCTATCCTATCCTCTATCCTATCCTATCCTCTATCCTATCCTATCCTCTATCCTATCCTATCCCCTATCCTATCCTATCCTCTATCCTTTCCTCTATCCTATCCTATCCTCTATCCTATCCTATCCTCTATCCTATCCTATCCTCTATCGTATCCTATCCTCTATCCTGTCCTATCCTCTATCCTATCCTATCCTCTATCCTATCCAATCCTTTATCCTATCCTATCCTTTATCCTATCCTACCCTCTATCCTATCCTATCCTCTATCCTATCCTATCCTCTATCCTATCCTCTCCTCTATCCTATCCTACCCTCTATCCTATCCTCTCCTCTGTCCTATCCTATCCTCTATCCTATCCTATCCTCTATCCTATCCTATCCTCTATCCTATCCTCTATCCTATCCTATCCTCTATCCTATCCTCTATCCTATCCTATCCTCTATCCTATCCTCTATCCTATCCTATCCTCTATCCTATCCTATCCTCTATCGTATCCTATCCTCTATCCTATCCTATCCCCTATTCTATCCGATCCTCTATCCTATCCTATCCTGTATCCTGTCCTATCCTCTATCCTATCCTATCCTCTATCCTATCCTTTCCTCTATCCTATCCTATCCTCTATCCTTTCCTCTATCCTATCCTATCCTCTATCCTATCCTATCCTCTATCCGATCCTCTATCCTATCCTATCCTGTATCCTGTCCTATCCTGTATCCTATCCTCTATAATATCGTTTACTCTATCATATCCTATCCTCTATCCTATAATATCATCTATCCTATTCTATCCTCTATCCTATCGTCTATCATATCCAATCCTCTATCGCATCCTCCATCCTATCGTATCCTCTATCCTATCCTATACTCTATCCTATCCTCTCCTCTATCCAATCCTATCCTATATCCTATCCTTTCCTCTATCCTATCCAATCCTCTATCCTATCCTATCCTCTATCCTATCCTATCCTCTATCGTATCCTATCCTCTATCCTATCCTATCCTCTATCCTATCCTCTATCCTATCCTATCATCTATCCTATCCTATCGTCTATCCTATCCTATCCTCTATCCTATCCTATCCTCTATCCTATCCTATCCTCTATCCTATCGTATCCTCTATCGTATCCTATCCTCTATCCTATCCTATCCTCTATCCTATCCTATCCTCTATCCTATCGTATCCTCTATCGTATCCTATCCTCTATCCTATCCTATCCTCTATCCTATCCTATCCTCTATCCTATCGTCTATCATATCCAATCCTCTATCGCATCCTCCATCCTATCGTATCCTCTATCCTATCCTATCCTCTATCCTATCCTCTCCTCTATCCAATCCTATCCTATATCCTATCCTTTCCTCTATCCTATCCAATCCTCTATCCTATACTATCCTCTATCCTATCCTATCCTCTATCGTATCCTATCCTCTATCCTATCCTATCCCCTATCCTATCCCTTCCTCTATCCTATCCTATCCTGTATCCTGTCCTATCCTCTATCCTATCCTATCCTCTATCCTATCCTTTCCTCTATCCTATCCAATCCTCTATCCTATCCTATCCTCTATCCGATCGTATCATCTATCGTATCCTATCCTCTATTCTATCCTATCCTCTATCCTATCCTATCCTCCATCCTATCCTCTATCCTATCCTATCCTCTATCCTATCCTCTATCCTATCCTATCCTCTATCCTATCCTATCGTCTATCCTATCCTATCCTCTATCCTATCCTATCCTCTATCCTATCCTATCGTCTATCCTATCCTATCCTCTATCCTATCCTATCCTCTATCCTATCCTATCCTCTATCCTATCGTATCCTCTATCGTATCCTATCCTCTATCCTATCCTATCCTCTATCCTATCCTATCCTCTATCCTATCCTATCCTCTATCCTATCCTTTCCTCAATCCTATTATATCCTCTATCCTATCCTATCCTCTATCCTATCCTATCCTCTATCCTATCCTATCCCCTATCCTATCCTATCCTCTATCCTTTCCTCTATCCTATCCTATCCTCTATCCTATCCTATCCTCTATCCGATCCTCTATCCTATCCTATCCTGTATCCTGTCCTATCCTCTATCCTATCCTCTATAATATCGTTTACTCTATCATATCCTATCCTCTATCCTATAATATCATCTATCCTATTCTATCCTCTATCCTATCGTCTATCATATCCAATCCTCTATCGCATCCTCCATCCTATCGTATCCTCTATCCTATCCTATCCTCTATCCTATCCTCTCCTCTATCCAATCCTATCCTATATCCTATCCTTTCCTCTATCCTATCCAATCCTCTATCCTATCCTATCCTCTATCCTATCGTATCATCTCTCGTATCCTATCCTCTATCCTATCCTATCCTCTATCCTATCCTATCCTCTATCCTATCCTCTATCCTATCCTATCCTCTATCCTATCCTCTATCCTATCCTATCCTCTATCCTATCCTCTATCCTATCCTATCCTCTATCCTATCCTATCGTCTATCCTATCCTATCCTCTATCCTATCCGATCCTCTATCCTATCCTATACTCTATCCTATCGTTTACTCTATCATATCCTATCCTCTATCCTATAATATCATCTATCCTATTCTATCCTCTATCCTATCCTCTATCCTATCCTATCCTCTATCCTATCCTCTATCCTATCCTATCCTCTATCCTATCCTCTATCCTATCCTATCCTCTTTCCTATCCTATCCTCTATCCTATCCTATCCTCTATCCTATCCTATCCTCTATCCTATCCTATCCTCTATCCTCTATCCTCTATCCTCTATCCTCTATCCTCTATCCTCTATCCTCTATCCTCTATCCTCTATCCTCTATCCTATCCTATCCTCTATCCTATCCTATCCTCTATCCTATCCTATCCTCTATCCTATCCTATCCTCTATCCTATCCTAACCTCTATCCTATCCTATCCTCTATCCTATCCTATCCTCTATCCTATCCTATCCTCTATCCTATCCTATCCTCTATCCTATCCTATCCTCTATCCTATCCTATCCTCTATCCTATCCTATCCTCTATCCTATCCTATCCTCTATCCTATCCTATCCTCTATCCGATCCTCTATCCTATCCTATCCTCTATCCTATCCTATCCTCTATCCTATCCTATCCTCTATCCTATCCTATCCTCTATCCTCTATCCTCTATCCTCTATCCTCTATCCTCTATCCTCTATCCTCTATCCTCTATCCTCTATCCTCTCCTCTATCCTATCCTATCCTCTATCCTATCGTATCCTCTATCGTATCCTATCCTCTATCCTATCCTATCCTCTATCCTATCCTATCCTCTATCCTATCCTATCCTCTATCCTATCCTTTCCTCAATCCTATTATATCCTCTATCCTATCCTATCCTCTATCCTATCCTATCCTCTATCCTATCCTATCCCCTATCCTATCCTATCCTCTATCCTTTCCTCTATCCTATCCTATCCCCTATCCTATCCTATCCTCTATCCGATCCTCTATCCTATCCTATCCTGTATCCTGTCCTATCCTCTATCCTATCCTCTATAATATCGTTTACTCTATCATATCCTATCCTCTATCCTATAATATCATCTATCCTATTCTATCCTCTATCCTATCGTCTATCATATCCAATCCTCTATCGCATCCTCCATCCTATCGTATCCTCTATCCTATCCTATCCTCTATCCTATCCTCTCCTCTATCCAATCCTATCCTATATCCTATCCTTTCCTCTATCCTATCCAATCCTCTATTCTATCCTATCCTCTATCCTATCCTATCCTCTATCGTATCCTATCCTCTATCCTATCCTATCCCCTATCCTATCCGATCCTCTATCCTATCCTATCCTGTATCCTGTCCTATCCTCTATCCTATCCTATCCTCTATCCTATCCTTTCCTCTATCCTATCCAATCCTCTATCCTATCCTATCCTCTATCCTATCGTATCATCTATCGTATCCTATCCTCTATCCTAGCCCATCCTCTATTATATCCTATCCTCTATTATATCCTATCCTCTATCCTATCCGATCCTCTATCCTATCCTATCCTGTATCCTGTCCTATCCTCTATCCTATCCTATCCTCTATCCTATCCTTTCCTCTATCCTATCCAATCCGCTATCCTATCCTATCCTCTATCCTATCGTATCATCTATCGTATCCTATCCTCTATCCTGTCCTATCCTCTATCCTATCGTATCCTCTATCGTATCCTATCCTCTATCCTATCCTATCCTCTTTCCTATCCTATCCTCTATCCTATCCTATCCTCTATCCTCTATCCTCTATCCTCTATCCTCTATCCTCTATCCTCTATCCTCTATCCTCTATCCTCTATCCTCTATCCTCTATCCTTTATCCTCTATCCTCTATCCTCTATCCTATCCTATCCTCTATCCTATCCTATCCTATCCTCTATCCTATCCTATCCTCTATCCTATCCTATCCTCTATCCTATCCTATCCTCTATCCTATCCTATCCTCTATCCTATCCTATCCTCTATCCTATCCTCTATCCTATCCTCTATCCTATCCTCTATCCTATCCTATCCACTATCCTATCCTCTATCCTACCCTCTATCCTATCCTCTATCCTATCCTATCCTCTATCCTATCCTCTATAATATCGTTTACTCTATCATATCCAATCCTCTATCGTATCCTCTATCCTATCCTACCCTCTTTCCTATCCTATCCTCTATCCTATCCTATCCTCTATCCTCTATCCTATCCTATCCTCTATCCTATCCTATCCTCTATCCTATCCTATCATCTATCCTATCCTATCCTCTATCCTATCCTATCCTCTATCCGATCCTCTATCCTATCCTATCCTCTATCCTATCCTATACTCTATCCTATCCTATCCTCTATCTTATACTATCCTCTACCTTATCCTATCCTCTATCCTATCCAATTACCTATCCGATCCTCTATCCTATCCTATCCTCTATCAGATCCTCAATCCTATCCTATCCTCTATCCTATCCTTTCCTCTATCCTATCCTATCCGCTATCCGATCCTCTATCCTATCCTATCCTGTACCCTGTCCTATCCTCTATCCAATCCTATCCTATATTCTATCCTTTCCTCTATCCTATCCAATCCTGTATCCTGTCCTATCCTCTATCCAATCCTATCCTATATCCTATCCTTTCCTCTATCCTATCCAATCCTCTATCCTATCCTATCCTCTATCCTATCGTATCCTGTATCCTGTCCTGTCCTCTATCCTATCCTATCCTATCGTCTATCCTATCCTATCCTCTATCCTATCCTATCCTCTATCCTATCCTATCCTCTATCCTATCGTATCCTCTATCGTATCCTATCCTCTATCCTATCCTATCCTCTATCCTATCCTATCCTCTATCCTATCCTATCCTCCGTCCTATCCTATCCTCTATCCTATCCTATCCTCAATCCTATCCTATCCTCTATCCTATCCTATCCTCTATCCTATCCTATCCTCTATCCTATCCTATCCTCTATCCTATCCTATCCTCTATCCTATCCTATCCTCTATCCTATCCTCTATCCTATTCTCTATCCTATCCTCTATCCTATCCTCTATCCTATCCTCTCCTCTATCCTATCCTATCCTCTATCCTATCCTATCCTCTATCCTATCCTCTATCCTATCCTATCCTCTATCCTATCCTATCCTCTATCCTATCCTATCCTCTATCCTATCCTATCCCCTATCCTATCCTATCCTCTATCCTTTCCTCTATCCTATCCTATCCTCTATCCTATCCTATCCTCTATCCTATCCTATCCTCTATCGTATCCTATCCTCTATCCTGTCCTATCCTCTATCCTATCCTATCCTCTATCCTATACAATCCTTTATCCTATCCTATCCTTTATCCTATCCTACCCTCTATCCTATCCTATCCTCTATCCTATCCTATCCTCTATCCTATCCTATCCTCTATCCTATCCTATCCTCTATCCTATCCTATCCTCTATCCTATCCTATCCTATCCTCTATCCTATCCTATCCTCTATCCTATCCTATCCTCTATCCTATCCTATCCTCTATCCTATCCTCTATCCTATTCTCTATCCTATCCTCTATCCTATCCTCTATCCTATCCTCTCCTCTATCCTATCCTATCCTCTATCCTATCCTATCCTCTATCCTATCCTCTATCCTATCCTATCCTCTATCCTATCCTATCCTCTATCCTATCCTATCCTCTATCCTATCCTATCCCCTATCCTATCCTATCCTCTATCCTTTCCTCTATCCTATCCTATCCTCTATCCTATCCTATCCTCTATCCTATCCTATCCTCTATCGTATCCTATCCTCTATCCTGTCCTATCATCTATCCTATCCTATCCTCTATCCTATCCAATCCTTTATCCTATCCTACCCTTTATCCTATCCTACCCTCTATCCTATCCTATCCTCTATCCTATCCTATCCTCTATCCTATCCTCTCCTCTATCCTATCCTACCCTCTATCCTATCCTCTCCTCTATCCTATCCTATCCTCTATCCTATCCTATCCTCTATCCTATCCTATCCTCTATCCTATCCTCTATCCTATCCTATCCTCTATCCTATCCTCTATCCTATCCTATCCTCTATCCTATCCTATCCTCTATCGTATCCTATCCTCTATCCTATCCTATCCCCTATTCTATCCGATCCTCTATCCTATCCTATCCTGTATCCTGTCCTATCCTCTATCCTATCCTATCCTCTATCCTATCCTTTCCTCTATCCTATCCTATCCTCTATCCTTTCCTCTATCCTATCCTATCCTCTATCCTATCCTATCCTCTATCCGATCCTCTATCCTATCCTATCCTGTATCCTGTCCTATCCTCTATCCTATCCTCTATAATATCGTTTACTCTATCATATCCTATCCTCTATCCTATAATATCATCTATCCTATTCTATCCTCTATCCTATCGTCTATCATATCCAATCCTCTATCGCATCCTCCATCCTATCGTATCCTCTATCCTATCCTATACTCTATCCTATCCTCTCCTCTATCCAATCCTATCCTATATCCTATCCTTTCCTCTATCCTATCCAATCCTCTATCCTATCCTATCCTATCCTCTATCCTATCCTATCCTGTATCCTGTCCTATCCTCTATCCTATCCTATCCTCTATCCTATCCTTTCCTCTATCCTATCCAATCCTCTATCCTATCCTATCCTCTATCCTATCGTATCATCTGTCGTATCCTATCCTCTATCCTATCCTATCCTCTATCCTATCCTATCCTATCCTCTATCCTATCCTCTATCCTATCCTATCCTCTATCCTATCCTCTATCCTATCCTATCCTCTATCCTCTATCCTATCCTGTCCTCTATCCTATCCTATACTCTATCCTATCGTATCCTCTATCGTATCCTATCCTCTATCCTATCCTATCCTCTATCCTATCCTATCGTCTATCCTATCCTATCCTCTATCCTATCCTATCCGCTATCCTATCCTATCCTCTATCCTATCGTATCCTCTATCGTATCCTATCCTCTATCCTAACCTATCCTCTATCCTATCCTATTCTCTATCCTATCCTATCCTCTATCCTATCCTATCCTCTATCCGATCCTCTATCCTCTCCTCTATCCTATCCTATCCTCTATCCTATCCTATCCTCTATCCTATCCTCTATCCTATCCTATCCTCTATCCTATCCTATCCTCTATCCTATCCTATCCTCTATCCTATCCTATCCCCTATCCTATCCTATCCTCTATCCTTTCCTCTATCCTATCCTATCCTCTATCCTATCCTATCCTCTATCCTATCCTATCCTCTATCGTATCCTATCCTCTATCCTGTCCTATCCTCTATCCTATCCTATCCTCTATCCTATCCAATCCTTTATCCTATCCTATCCTTTATCCTATCCTACCCTCTATCCTATCCTATCCTCTATCCTATCCTATCCTCTATCCTATCCTCTCCTCTATCCTATCCTACCCTCTATCCTATCCTCTCCTCTGTCCTATCCTATCCTCTATCCTATCCTATCCTCTATCCTATCCTATCCTCTATCCTATCCTCTATCCTATCCTATCCTCTATCCTATCCTCTATCCTATCCTATCCTCTATCCTATCCTATCCTCTATCCTATCCTATCCTCTATCCTATCCTATCCTCTATCCTATCCTATCCTCTATCCTATCCTATCCTCTATCCTATCCTATCCTCTATCCTATCCTATCCTCTATCCTATCCTATCCTCTATCCTATCCTATCCTCTATCCTTTCCTCTATCCTATCCTATCCTCTATCCTATCCTATCCTCTATCCGATCCTCTATCCTATCCTATCCTGTATCCTGTCCTATCCTCTATCCTATCCTCTATAATATCGTTTACTCTATCATATCCTATCCTCTATCCTATAATATCATCTATCCTATTCTATCCTCTATCCTATCGTCTATCATATCCAATCCTCTATCGCATCCTCCATCCTATCGTATCCTCTATCCTATCCTATACTCTATCCTATCCTCTCCTCTATCCAATCCTATCCTATATCCTATCCTTTCCTCTATCCTATCCAATCCTCTATCCTATCCTATCCTCTATCCTATCCTATCCTCTATCGTATCCTATCCTCTATCCTATCCTATCCTCTATCCTATCCTCTATCCTATCCTATCCTCTATCCTATCCTATCGTCTATCCTATCCTATCCTCTAGCCTATCCTATCCTCTATCCTATCCTATCCTCTATCCTATCGTATCCTCTATCGTATCCTATCCTCTATCCTATCCTATCCTCTATCCTATCCTATCCTCTATCCTATCCTATCCTCTATCCTATCCTTTCCTCAATCCTATTATATCCTCTATCCTATCCTATCCTCTATCCTATCCTATCCTCTATCCTATCCTATCCCCTATCCTATCCTATCCTCTATCCTTTCCTCTATCCTATCCTATCCTCTATCCTATCCTATCCTCTATCCGATCCTCTATCCTATCCTATCCTGTATCCTGTCCTATCCTCTATCCTATCCTCTATAATATCGTTTACTCTATCATATCCTATCCTCTATCCTATAATATCATCTATCCTATTCTATCCTCTATCCTATCGTCTATCATATCCAATCCTCTATCGCATCCTCCATCCTATCGTATCCTCTATCCTATCCTATCCTCTATCCTATCCTCTCCTCTATCCAATCCTATCCTATATCCTATCCTTTCCTCTATCCTATCCAATCCTCTATCCTATCCTATCCTCTATCCTATCCTATCCTCTATCGTATCCTATCCTCTATCCTATCCTATCCCCTATCCTATCCGATCCTCTATCCTATCCTATCCTGTATCCTGTCCTATCCTCTATCCTATCCTATCCTCTATCCTATCCTTTCCTCTATCCTATCCAATCCTCTATCCTATCCTATCCTCTATCCGATCGTATCATCTATCGTATCCTATCCTCTATTCTATCCTATCCTCTATCCTATCCTATCCTCCATCCTATCCTCTATCCTATCCTATCCTCTATCCTATCCTCTATCCTATCCTATCCTCTATCCTATCCTATCGTCTATCCTATCCTATCCTCTATCCTATCCTATCCTCTATCCTATCCTATCCTCTATCCTATCGTATCCTCTATCGTATCCTATCCTCTATCCTATCCTATCCTCTATCCTATCCTATCCTCTATCCTATCCTATCCTCTATCCTATCCTTTCCTCAATCCTATTATATCCTCTATCCTATCCTATCCTCTATCCTATCCTATCCTCTATCCTATCCTATCCCCTATCCTATCCTATCCTCTATCCTTTCCTCTATCCTATCCTATCCTCTATCCTATCCTATCCTCTATCCGATCCTCTATCCTATCCTATCCTGTATCCTGTCCTATCCTCTATCCTATCCTCTATAATATCGTTTACTCTATCATATCCTATCCTCTATCCTATAATATCATCTATCCTATTCTATCCTCTATCCTATCGTCTATCATATCCAATCCTCTATCGCATCCTCCATCCTATCGTATCCTCTATCCTATCCTATCCTCTATCCTATCCTCTCCTCTATCCAATCCTATCCTATATCCTATCCTTTCCTCTATCCTATCCAATCCTCTATCCTATCCTATCCTCTATCCTATCGTATCATCTATCGTATCCTATCCTCTATCCTATCCTATCCTCTATCCTATCCTATCCTCTATCCTATCCTCTATCCTATCCTATCATCTATCCTATCCTCTATCCTATCCTATCCTCTATCCTATCCTCTATCCTATCCTATCCTCTATCCTATCCTATCGTCTATCCTATCCTATCCTCTATCCTATCCTATCCTCTATCCTATCCTATACTCTATCCTATCGTTTACTCTATCATATCCTATCCTCTATCCTATAATATCATCTATCCTATTCTATCCTCTATCCTATCCTCTATCCTATCCTATCCTCTATCCTATCCTCTATCCTATCCTATCCTCTATCCTATCCTCTATCCTATCCTATCCTCTTTCCTATCCTATCCTCTATCCTATCCTATCCTCTATCCTATCCTATCCTCTATCCTATCCTATCCTCTATCCTCTATCCTCTATCCTCTATCCTCTATCCTCTATCCTCTATCCTCTATCCTCTATCCTCTATCCTCTATCCTCTATCCTCTATCCTATCCTATCCTCTATCCTATCCTATCCTCTATCCTATCCTATCCTCTATCCTATCCTATCCTCTATCCTATCCTAACCTCTATCCTATCCTATCCTCTATCCTATCCTATCCTCTATCCTATCCTATCCTCTATCCTATCCTATCCTCTATCCTATCCTATCCTCTATCCTATCCTATCCTCTATCCTCTCCTATCCTCTATCCGATCCTCTATCCTATCCTATCCTCTATCCTATCCTATCCCCTATCCTATCCTATCCTCTATCCTCTCCTCTATTTTATCCTATCCTCTATCCTATCGTATCCTCTATCGTATCCTATCCTCTATCCTATCCTATCCTCTATCCTATCCTATCCTCTATCCTATCCTATCCTCTATCCTATCCTTTCCTCCATCCTATTATATCCTCTATCCTATCCTATCCTCTATCCTATCCTATCCTCTATCCTATCCTATCCCCTATCCTATCCTATCCTCTATCCTTTCCTCTATCCTATCCTATCCCCTATCCTATCCTATCCTCTATCCGATCCTCTATCCTATCCTATCCTGTATCCTGTCCTATCCTCTATCCTATCCTCTATAATATCGTTTACTCTATCATATCCTATCCTCTATCCTATAATATCATCTACCCTATTCTATCCTCTATCCTATCGTCTATCATATCCAATCCTCTATCGCATCCTCCATCCTATCGTATCCTCTATCCTATCCTATCCTCTATCCTATCCTCCCCTCTATCCAATCCTATCCTATATCCTATCCTTTCCTCTATCCTATCCAATCCTCTATTCTATCCTATCCTCTATCCTATCCTATCCTCTATCGTATCCTATCCTCTATCCTATCCTATCCCCTATCCTATCCGATCCTCTATCCTATCCTATCCTGTATCCTGTCCTATCCTCTATCCTATCCTATCCTCTATCCTATCCTTTCCTCTATCCTATCCAATCCTCTATCCTATCCTATCCTCTATCCTATCGTATCATCTATCGTATCCTATCCTCTATCCTAGCCCATCCTCTATTATATCCTATCCTCTATTATATCCTATCCTCTATCCTATCCGATCCTCTATCCTATCCTATCCTGTATCCTGTCCTATCCTCTATCCTATCCTATCCTCTATCCTATCCTTTCCTCTATCCTATCCAATCCGCTATCCTATCCTATCCTCTATCCTATCGTATCATCTATCGTATCCTATCCTCTATCCTATCCTATCCTCTATCGTATCCTATCCTCTATTATATCCTATCCTCTATCCTATCCGATCCTCTATCCTATCCTATCCTGTATCCTGTCCTATCCTCTATCCTATCCTATCCTCTATCCTATCCTTTCCTCTATCCTATCCTATCCTCTATCCTATCCTATCCTCTATCCTATCCTATCCTATCCTCTATCCTATCCTATCCTCTATGCTATCCTACCCTCTTTCCTATCCTATCCTCTATCCTATCCTATCCTCTAACCTATCCTATCCTCTATCCTATCCTATCCTCTATCGTATCCTATCCTCTATCCTGTCCTATCCTCTATCCTATCCTATCCTCTATCCTATCCTATCCTTTATCCTATCCTATCCTCTATCCTATCCTACCCTCTATCCTATCCTATCCTCTATCCTATCCTATCCTCTATCCTATCCTCTCCTCTATCATATCCTACCATCTATCCTATCCTCTCCTCTATCCTATCCTATCCTCTATCCTATCCTATCCTCTATCCTATCCTATCCTCTATCCTATCCTATCCTATCCTCTATCCGATCCTCTATCCTAGCCCATCCTCTATTATATCCTATCCTCTATTATATCCTATCCTCTATCCTATCCGACCCTCTATCCTATCCTATCCTGTATCCTGTCCTATCCTCTATCCTATCCTATCCTCTATCCTATCCTTTCCTCTATCCTATCCAATCCGCTATCCTATCCTATCCTCTATCCTATCGTATCATCTATCGTATCCTATCCTCTATCCTGTCCTATCCTCTATCCTATCGTATCCTCTATCGTATCCTATCCTCTATCCTATCCTATCCTCTTTCCTATCCTATCCTCTATCCTATCCTATCCTCTATCCTATCGTATCATCTATCGTATCCTATCCTCTATCCTGTCCTATCCTCTATCCTATCGTATCCTCTATCGTATCCTATCCTCTATCCTATCCTATCCTCTTTCCTATCCTATCCTCTATCCTATCCTATCCTCTATCCTCTATCCTCTATCCTCTATCCTCTATCCTCTATCCTCTATCCTCTATCCTCTATCCTCTATCCTCTATCCTCTATCCTCTATCCTCTATCCTCTATCCTCTATCCTCTATCCTCTATCCTCTATCCTCTATCCTCTATCCTCTATCCTCTATCCTCTATCCTCTATCCTCTATCCTCTATCCTCTATCCTCTATCCGTCTATAATCTATCCTCTATCCTCTATCCTCTATCCTCTATCCTCTATCCTCTATCCTCTATCCTCTATCCTATCCTATCCTCTATCCTATCCTATCCTCTATCCTATCCTATCCTATCCTCTATCCTATCCTATCCTCTATCCTATCCTATCCTCTATCCTATCCTATCCTCTATCCTATCCTATCCTCTATCGTATCCTATCCTCTATCCTGTCCTATCCTCTATCCTATCCTATCCTCTATCCTATCCAATCCTTTATCCTATCCTATCCTTTATCCTATCCTACCCTCTATCCTATCCTATCCTCTATCCTATCCTATCCTCTATCCTATCCTCTCCTCTATCCTATCCTACCCTCTATCCTATCCTCTCCTCTATCCTATCCTATCCTCTATCCTATCCTATCCTCTATCCTATCCTATCCTCTATCCTATCCTCTATCCTATCCTATCCTCTATCCTATCCTCTATCCTATCCTATCCTCTATCCTATCCTATCCTCTATCGTATCCTATCCTCTATCCTATCCTATCCCCTATTCTATCCGATCCTCTATCCTATCCTATCCTGTATCCTGTCCTATCCTCTATCCTATCCTATCCTCTATCCTATCCTTTCCTCTATCCTATCCTATCCTCTATCCTTTCCTCTATCCTATCCTATCCTCTATCCTATCCTATCCTCTATCCGATCCTCTATCCTATCCTATCCTGTATCCTGTCCTATCCTCTATCCTATCCTCTATAATATCGTTTACTCTATCATATCCTATCCTCTATCCTATAATATCATCTATCCTATTCTATCCTCTATCCTATCGTCTATCATATCCAATCCTCTATCGCATCCTCCACCCTATCGTATCCTCTATCCTATCCTATCCTCTATCCTATCCTCTCCTCTATCCAATCCTATCCTATATCCTATCCTTTCCTCTATCCTATCCAATCCTCTATCCTATCCTATCCTCTATCCTATCCTATCCTCTATCGTATCCTATCCTATCCCCTATCCTATCCGATCCTCTATCCTATCCTATCCTGTATCCTGTCCTATCCTCTATCCTATCCTATCCTCTATCCTATCCTTTCCTCTATCCTATCCAATCCTCTATCCTATCCTATCCTCTATCCGATCGTATCATCTATCGTATCCTATCCTCTATCCTATCCTTTCCTCAATCCTATTATATCCTCTATCCTATCCTATCCTCTATCCTATCCTATCCTCTATCCTATCCTATCCCCTATCCTATCCTATCCTCTATCCTTTCCTCTATCCTATCCTATCCTCTATCCTATCCTATCCTCTATCCGATCCTCTATCCTATCCTATCCTGTATCCTGTCCTATCCTCTATCCTATCCTCTATAATATCGTTTACTCTATCATATCCTATCCTCTATCCTATAATATCATCTATCCTATTCTATCCTCTATCCTATCGTCTATCATATCCAATCCTCTATCGTATCCTCTATCCTATCCTATCCTCTATCCTATCCTCTCCTCTATCCAATCCTATCCTATATCCTATCCTTTCCTCTATCCTATCCAATCCTCTATCCTATCCTATCCTCTATCCTATCCTATCCTCTATCGTATCCTATCCTCTATCCTATCCTATCCCCTATCCTATCCGATCCTCTATCCTATCCTATCCTGTATCCTGTCCTATCCTCTATCCTATCCTATCCTCTATCCTATCCTTTCCTCTATCCTATCCAATCCTCTATCCTATCCTATCCTCTATCCGATCGTATCATCTATCGTATCCTATCCTCTATTCTATCCTATCCTCTATCCTATCCTATCCTCCATCCTATCCTCTATCCTATCCTATCCTCTATCCTATCCTCTATCCTATCCTCTATCCTATCCTATCCTCTATCCTATCCTATCGTCTATCCTATCCTATCCTCTATCCTATCCTATCCTCTATCCTATCCTATCCTCTATCCTATCGTATCCTCTATCGTATCCTATCCTCTATCCTATCCTATCCTCTATCCTATCCTATCCTCTATCCTATCCTATCCTCTATCCTATCCTTTCCTCAATCCTATTATATCCTCTATCCTATCCTATCCTCTATCCTATCCTATCCTCTATCCTATCCTATCCCCTATCCTATCCTATCCTCTATCCTTTCCTCTATCCTATCCTATCCTCTATCCTATCCTATCCTCTATCCGATCCTCTATCCTATCCTATCCTGTATCCTGTCCTATCCTCTATCCTATCCTCTATAATATCGTTTACTCTATCATATCCTATCCTCTATCCTATAATATCATCTATCCTATTCTATCCTCTATCCTATCGTCTATCATATCCAATCCTCTATCGCATCCTCCATCCTATCGTATCCTCTATCCTATCCTATCCCCTATCCTATCCTCTCCTCTATCCAATCCTATCCTATATCCTATCCTTTCCTCTATCCTATCCAATCCTCTATCCTATCCTATCCTCTATCCTATCGTATCATCTATCGTATCCTATCCTCTATCCTATCCTATCCTCTATCCTATCCTATCCTCTATCCTATCCTCTATCCTATCCTATCCTCTATCCTATCCTCTATCCTATCCTATCCTCTATCCTATCCTCTATCCTATCCTATCCTCTATCCTATCCTATCGTCTATCCTATCCTATCCTCTATCCTATCCTATCCTCTATCCTATCCTATACTCTATCCTATCGTTTACTCTATCATATCCTATCCTCTATCCTATAATATCATCTATCCTATTCTATCCTCTATCCTATCCTCTATCCTATCCTATCCTCTATCCTATCCTCTATCCTATCCTCTATCCTATCCTATCCTCTATCCTATCCTCTATCCTATCCTATCCTCTTTCCTATCCTATCCTCTATCCTATCCTATCCTCTATCCTATCCTATCCTCTATCCTATCCTATCCTCTATCCTCTATCCTCTATCCTCTATCCTCTATCCTCTATCCTCTATCCTCTATCCTCTATCCTCTATCCTCTATCCTCTATCCTCTATCCTCTATCCTCTATCCTCTATCCTCTATCCTCTATCCTCTATCCTCTATCCTCTATCCTCTATCCTCTATCCTATCCTATCCTCTATCCTATCCTATCCTCTATCCTATCCTATCCTCTATCCTATCCTATCCTCTATCCTATCCTAACCTCTATCCTATCCTATCCCCTATCCTATCCTATCCTCTATCCGATCCTCTATCCTATCCTATCCTGTATCCTGTCCTATCCTCTATCCTATCCTCTATAATATCGTTTACTCTATCATATCCTATCCTCTATCCTATAATATCATCTATCCTATTCTATCCTCTATCCTATCGTCTATCATATCCAATCCTCTATCGCATCCTCCACCCTATCGTATCCTCTATCCTATCCTATCCTCTATCCTATCCTCTCCTCTATCCAATCCTATCCTATATCCTATCCTTTCCTCTATCCTATCCAATCCTCTATCCTATCCTATCCTCTATCCTATCCTATCCTCTATCGTATCCTATCCTATCCCCTATCCTATCCGATCCTCTATCCTATCCTATCCTGTATCCTGTCCTATCCTCTATCCTATCCTATCCTCTATCCTATCCTTTCCTCTATCCTATCCAATCCTCTATCCTATCCTATCCTCTATCCGATCGTATCATCTATCGTATCCTATCCTCTATCCTATCCTTTCCTCAATCCTATTATATCCTCTATCCTATCCTATCCTCTATCCTATCCTATCCTCTATCCTATCCTATCCCCTATCCTATCCTATCCTCTATCCTTTCCTCTATCCTATCCTATCCTCTATCCTATCCTATCCTCTATCCGATCCTCTATCCTATCCTATCCTGTATCCTGTCCTATCCTCTATCCTATCCTCTATAATATCGTTTACTCTATCATATCCTATCCTCTATCCTATAATATCATCTATCCTATTCTATCCTCTATCCTATCGTCTATCATATCCAATCCTCTATCGTATCCTCTATCCTATCCTATCCTCTATCCTATCCTCTCCTCTATCCAATCCTATCCTATATCCTATCCTTTCCTCTATCCTATCCAATCCTCTATCCTATCCTATCCTCTATCCTATCCTATCCTCTATCGTATCCTATCCTCTATCCTATCCTATCCCCTATCCTATCCGATCCTCTATCCTATCCTATCCTGTATCCTGTCCTATCCTCTATCCTATCCTATCCTCTATCCTATCCTTTCCTCTATCCTATCCAATCCTCTATCCTATCCTATCCTCTATCCGATCGTATCATCTATCGTATCCTATCCTCTATTCTATCCTATCCTCTATCCTATCCTATCCTCCATCCTATCCTCTATCCTATCCTATCCTCTATCCTATCCTCTATCCTATCCTCTATCCTATCCTATCCTCTATCCTATCCTATCGTCTATCCTATCCTATCCTCTATCCTATCCTATCCTCTATCCTATCCTATCCTCTATCCTATCGTATCCTCTATCGTATCCTATCCTCTATCCTATCCTATCCTCTATCCTATCCTATCCTCTATCCTATCCTATCCTCTATCCTATCCTTTCCTCAATCCTATTATATCCTCTATCCTATCCTATCCTCTATCCTATCCTATCCTCTATCCTATCCTATCCCCTATCCTATCCTATCCTCTATCCTTTCCTCTATCCTATCCTATCCTCTATCCTATCCTATCCTCTATCCGATCCTCTATCCTATCCTATCCTGTATCCTGTCCTATCCTCTATCCTATCCTCTATAATATCGTTTACTCTATCATATCCTATCCTCTATCCTATAATATCATCTATCCTATTCTATCCTCTATCCTATCGTCTATCATATCCAATCCTCTATCGCATCCTCCATCCTATCGTATCCTCTATCCTATCCTATCCCCTATCCTATCCTCTCCTCTATCCAATCCTATCCTATATCCTATCCTTTCCTCTATCCTATCCAATCCTCTATCCTATCCTATCCTCTATCCTATCGTATCATCTATCGTATCCTATCCTCTATCCTATCCTATCCTCTATCCTATCCTATCCTCTATCCTATCCTCTATCCTATCCTATCCTCTATCCTATCCTCTATCCTATCCTATCCTCTATCCTATCCTCTATCCTATCCTATCCTCTATCCTATCCTATCGTCTATCCTATCCTATCCTCTATCCTATCCTATCCTCTATCCTATCCTATACTCTATCCTATCGTTTACTCTATCATATCCTATCCTCTATCCTATAATATCATCTATCCTATTCTATCCTCTATCCTATCCTCTATCCTATCCTATCCTCTATCCTATCCTCTATCCTATCCTCTATCCTATCCTATCCTCTATCCTATCCTCTATCCTATCCTATCCTCTTTCCTATCCTATCCTCTATCCTATCCTATCCTCTATCCTATCCTATCCTCTATCCTATCCTATCCTCTATCCTCTATCCTCTATCCTCTATCCTCTATCCTCTATCCTCTATCCTCTATCCTCTATCCTCTATCCTCTATCCTCTATCCTCTATCCTCTATCCTCTATCCTCTATCCTCTATCCTCTATCCTCTATCCTCTATCCTCTATCCTCTATCCTATCCTATCCTCTATCCTATCCTATCCTCTATCCTATCCTATCCTCTATCCTATCCTATCCTCTATCCTATCCTAACCTCTATCCTATCCTATCCCCTATCCTATCCTATCCTCTATCCGATCCTCTATCCTATCCTATCCTGTATCCTGTCCTATCCTCTATC
The DNA here is from genome assembly GCF_050948215.1 of Halictus rubicundus. Taxonomy (NCBI): domain Eukaryota; kingdom Metazoa; phylum Arthropoda; class Insecta; order Hymenoptera; family Halictidae; genus Halictus; species Halictus rubicundus. The sequence goes on from NW_027488771.1 coordinate 121,952, forward strand.
CTATCCTCTATAATATCGTTTACTCTATCATATCCTATCCTCTATCCTATAATATCATCTATCCTATTCTATCCTCTATCCTATCGTCTATCATATCCAATCCTCTATCGCATCCTCCATCCTATCGTATCCTCTATCCTATCCTATCCTCTATCCTATCCTATCCTATATCCTATCCTTTCCTCTATCCTATCCAATCCTCTATTCTATCCTATCCTCTATCCTATCCTATCCTCTATCGTATCCTATCCTCTATCCTATCCTATCCCCTATCCTATCCGATCCTCTATCCTATCCTATCCTGTATCCTGTCCTATCCTCTATCCTATCCTATCCTCTATCCTATCCTTTCCTCTATGCTATCCAATCCTCTATCCTATCCTATCCTCTATCCTATCGTATCATCTATCGTATCCTATCCTCTATCCTAGCCCATCCTCTATTATATCCTATCCTCTATTATATCCTATCCTCTATCCTATCCGATCCTCTATCCTATCCTATCCTGTATCCTGTCCTATCCTCTATCCTATCCTATCCTCTATCCTATCCTTTCCTCTATCCTATCCAATCCGCTATCCTATCCTATCCTCTATCCTATCGTATCATCTATCGTATCCTATCCTCTATCCTGTCCTATCCTCTATCCTATCGTATCCTCTATCGTATCCTATCCTCTATCCTATCCTATCCTCTATCCTATCCTATCCTCTATCCTATCCTATCCTCTATCCTATCCTATCCTCTATCCTATCCTATCCTCTATCCGATCCTCTATCCTATCCTATCCTCTATCCTATCCTATCCCCTATCCTATCCTATCCTCTATCCTCTCCTCTATCCTATCCTATCCTCTATCCTATCCTATCCTCTATGCTATCCTACCCTCTTTCCTATCCTATCCTCTATCCTATCCTATCCTCTATCCTATCCTATCCTCTATCCTATCCTATCCTCTATCCTATCCTATCCTCTATCGTATCCTATCCTCTATCCTGTCCTATCCTCTATCCTGTCCTATCCTCTATCCTATCCTATCCTTTATCCTATCCTATCCTCTATCCTATCCTACCCTCTATCCTATCCTATCCTCTATCCTATCCTATCCTCTATCCTATCCTCTCCTCTATCCTATCCTACCATCTATCCTATCCTCTCCTCTATCCTATCCTATCCTCTATCCTATTCTATCCTCTATCCTATCCTATCCTCTATCCTATCCTATCCTATCCTCTATCCGATCCTCTATCCTAGCCCATCATCTATTATATCCTATCCTCTATTATATCCTATCCTCTATCCTATCCGATCCTCTATCCTATCCTATCCTGTATCCTGTCCTATCCTCTATCCTATCCTATCCTCTATCCTATCCTTTCCTCTATCCTATCCAATCCGCTATCCTATCCTATCCTCTATCCTATCGTATCATCTATCGTATCCTATCCTCTATCCTGTCCTATCCTCTATCCTATCGTATCCTCTATCGTATCCTATCCTCTATCCTATCCTATCCTCTTTCCTATCCTATCCTCTATCCTATCCTATCCTCTATCCTATCGTATCATCTATCGTATCCTATCCTCTATCCTGTCCTATCCTCTATCCTATCGTATCCTCTATCGTATCCTATCCTCTATCCTATCCTATCCTCTTTCCTATCCTATCCTCTATCCTATCCTATCCTCTATCCTCTATCCTCTATCCTCTATCCTCTATCCTCTATCCTCTATCCTCTATCCTCTATCCTCTATCCTCTATCCTCTATCCTCTATCCTCTATCCTCTATCCTCTATCCTCTATCCTCTATCCTCTATCCTCTATCCTCTATCCTCTATCCTCTATCCTCTATCCTCTATAATCTATCCTCTATCCTCTATCCTCTATCCTCTATCCTCTATCCTCTATCCTCTATCCTCTATCCTCTATCCTCTATCCTCTATCCTATCCTATCCTCTATCCTATCCTATCCTATCCTCTATCCTATCCTATCCTCTATCCTATCCTATCCTCTATCCTATCCTATCCTCTATCCTATCCTATCCTCTATCCTATCCTATCCTCTATCCTATCCTATCCTCTATCCTATCCTATCCTCTATCCTATCCTATCCTCTATCCTATCCTATCCTCTATCCTATCCTATCCTCTATCCGATCCTCTATCCTATCCTTTCCTCTATCCTATCCAATCCTCTATCCTATCCTATCCTCTATCCTATCGTATCATCTATCGTATCCTATCCTCTATCCTAGCCCATCCTCTATTATATCCTATCCTCTATTATATCCTATCCTCTATCCTATCCGATCCTCTATCCTATCCTATCCTGTATCCTGTCCTATCCTCTATCCTATCCTATCCTCTATCCTATCCTTTCCTCTATCCTATCCAATCCGCTATCCTATCCTATCCTCTATCCTATCGTATCATCTATCGTATCCTATCCTCTATCCTGTCCTATCCTCTATCCTATCGTATCCTCTATCGTATCCTATCCTCTATCCTATCCTATCCTCTATCCTATCCTATCCTCTATCCTATCCTATCCTCTATCCTATCCTATCCTCTATCCTATCCTATCCTCTATCCTATCCTATCCTCTATCCGATCCTCTATCCTATCCTATCCTCTATCCTATCCTATCCCCTATCCTATCCTATCCTCTATCCTCTCCTCTATCCTATCCTATCCTCTATCCTATCCTATCCTCTATCCTATCCTATCCTCTATGCTATCCTACCCTCTTTCCTATCCTATCCTCTATCCTATCCTATCCTCTATCCTATCCTATCCTCTATCCTATCCTATCCTCTATCGTATCCTATCCTCTATCCTGTCCTATCCTCTATCCTATCCTATCCTCTATCCTATCCTATCCTTTATCCTATCCTATCCTCTATCCTATCCTACCCTCTATCCTATCCTATCCTCTATCCTATCCTATCCTCTATCCTATCCTCTCCTCTATCCTATCCTACCATCTATCCTATCCTCTCCTCTATCCTATCCTATCCTCTATCCTATTCTATCCTCTATCCTATCCTATCCTCTATCCTATCCTATCCTATCCTCTATCCGATCCTCTATCCTAGCCCATCCTCTATTATATCCTATCCTCTATTATATCCTATCCTCTATCCTATCCGATCCTCTATCCTATCCTATCCTGTATCCTGTCCTATCCTCTATCCTATCCTATCCTCTATCCTATCCTTTCCTCTATCCTATCCAATCCGCTATCCTATCCTATCCTCTATCCTATCGTATCATCTATCGTATCCTATCCTCTATCCTGTCCTATCCTCTATCCTATCGTATCCTCTATCGTATCCTATCCTCTATCCTATCCTATCCTCTTTCCTATCCTATCCTCTATCCTATCCTATCCTCTATCCTATCGTATCATCTATCGTATCCTATCCTCTATCCTGTCCTATCCTCTATCCTATCGTATCCTCTATCGTATCCTATCCTCTATCCTATCCTATCCTCTTTCCTATCCTATCCTCTATCCTATCCTATCCTCTATCCTCTATCCTCTATCCTCTATCCTCTATCCTCTATCCTCTATAATCTATCCTCTATCCTCTATCCTCTATCCTCTATCCTCTATCCTCTATCCTCTATCCTCTATCCTCTATCCTCTATCCTCTATCCTCTATCCTCTATCCTCTATCCTCTATCCTCTATCCTCTATCCTCTATCCTCTATCCTCTATCCTATCCTATCCTCTATCCTATCCTATCCTATCCTCTATCCTATCCTATCCTCTATCCTATCCTATCCTCTATCCTATCCTATCCTCTATCCTATCCTATCCTCTATCCTATCCTATCCTCTATCCTATCCTATCCTCTATCCTATCCTATCCTCTATCCGATCCTCTATCCTATCCTATCCTCTATCCTATCCTATCCCCTATCCTATCCTATCCTCTATCCTCTCCTCTATCCTATCCTATCCTCTATCCTATCCTATCCTCTATGCTATCCTACCCTCTTTCCTATCCTATCCTCTATCCTATCCTATCCTCTATCCTATCCTATCCTCTATCCTATCCTATCCTCTATCGTATCCTATCCTCTATCCTGTCCTATCCTCTATCCTATCCTATCCTCTATCCTATCCTATCCTTTATCCTATCCTATCCTCTATCCTATCCTACCCTCTATCCTATCCTATCCTCTATCCTATCCTATCCTCTATCCTATCCTCTATCCTATCCTATCCTCTATCCTATCCTATCCTCTATCCTCTATCCTCTATCCTCTATCCTCTATCCTCTATCCTCTATCCTCTATCCTCTATCCTCTATCCTCTATCCTCTATCCTCTATCCTCTATCCTCTATCCTCTATCCTCTATCCTCTATCCTCTATCCTCTATCCTCTATCCTCTATCCTCTATCCTCTATCCTCTATCCTCTATCCTCTATCCTCTATCCTCTATCCTCTATCCTCTATCCTCTATCCTCTATCCTCTATCCTCTATCCTCTATCCTCTATCCTCTATCCTCTATCCTCTATCCTCTATCCTCTATCCTCTATCCTCTATCCTCTATCCTCTATCCTATCCTATCCTCTATCCTATCCTATCCTATCCTCTATCCTATCCTATCCTCTATCCTATCCTATCCTCTATCCTATCCTATCCTCTATCCTATCCTATCCTCTATCCTATCCTATCCTCTATCCTATCCTATCCTCTATCCTATCCTATCCTCTATCCTATCCTATCCTCTATCCTATCCTATCCTCTATCCTATCCTATCCTCTATCCTATCCTATCCTCTATCCTATCCTATCCTCTATCCTATCCTATCCTCTATCCTATCCTATCCTCTATCCTATCCTATCCTCTATCCTATCCTATCCTCTATCCTATCCTATCCTCTATCCTATCCTATCCTCTATCCTATCCTATCCTCTATCCTATCCTATCCTCTATCCTATCCTATCCTCTATCCTATCCTATCCTCTATCCTATCCTCTATCCTATCCTATCCCCTATCCTATCCTATCCTCTATCCTCTCCTCTATCCTATCCTATCCTCTATCCTATCCTATCCTCTATGCTATCCTACCCTCTTTCCTATCCTATCCTCTATCCTATCCTATCCTCTATCCTATCCTATCCTCTATCCTATCCTATCCTCTATCGTATCCTATCCTCTATCCTGTCCTATCCTCTATCCTATCCTATCCTCTATCCTATCCTATCCTTTATCCTATCCTATCCTCTATCCTATCCTACCCTCTATCCTATCCTATCCTCTATCCTATCCTATCCTCTATCCTATCCTCTCCTCTATCCTATCCTACCATCTATCCTATCCTCTCCTCTATCCTATCCTATCCTCTATCCTATCCTATCCTCTATCCTATCCTATCCTATCCTCTATCCGATCCTCTATCCTAGCCCATCCTCTATTATATCCTATCCTCTATTATATCCTATCCTCTATCCTATCCGATCCTCTATCCTATCCTATCCTGTATCCTGTCCTATCCTCTATCCTATCCTATCCTCTATCCTATCCTTTCCTCTATCCTATCCAATCCGCTATCCTATCCTATCCTCTATCCTATCGTATCATCTATCGTATCCTATCCTCTATCCTGTCCTATCCTCTATCCTATCGTATCCTCTATCGTATCCTATCCTCTATCCTATCCTATCCTCTTTCCTATCCTATCCTCTATCCTATCCTCTATCCTCTATCCTCTATCCTCTATCCTCTATCCTCTATCCTCTATCCTCTATCCTCTATCCTCTATCCTCTATCCTCTATCCTCTATCCTCTATCCTCTATCCTCTATCCTCTATCCTCTATCCTCTATCCTCTATCCTCTATCCTCTATCCTCTATCCTCTATCCTCTATCCTCTATCCTCTATCCTCTATCCTCTATCCTCTATCCTCTATCCTCTATCCTCTATCCTCTATCCTCTATCCTCTATCCTCTATCCTCTATCCTCTATCCTCTATCCTCTATCCTCTATCCTCTATCCTCTATCCTCTATCCTCTATCCTCTATCCTATCCTATCCTCTATCCTATCCTATCCTATCCTCTATCCTATCCTATCCTCTATCCTATCCTATCCTCTATCCTATCCTATCCTCTATCCTATCCTATCCTCTATCCTATCCTATCCTCTATCCTATCCTATCCTCTATCCTATCCTATCCTCTATCCTATCCTATCCTCTATCCTATCCTATCCTCTATCCTATCCTATCCTCTATCCTATCCTATCCTCTATCCTATCCTATCCTCTATCCTATCCTATCCTCTATCCGATCCTCTATCCTATCCTATCCTCTATCGTATCCTATCCCCTATCCTATCCTATCCTCTATCCTCTCCTCTATCCTATCCTATCCTCTATCCTATCCTATCCTCTATCCTATCCTATCCTTTATCCTATCCTATCCTCTATCCTATCCTACCCTCTATCCTATCCTATCCTCTATCCTATCCTATCCTCTATCCTATCCTCTCCTCTATCCTATCCTACCATCTATCCTATCCTCTCCTCTATCCTATCCTATCCTCTATCCTATCCTATCCTCTATCCTATCCTATCCTCTATCCGATCCTCTATCCTAGCCTATCCTCTATTATATCCTATCCTCTATCCTATCCTATCCTCTATCCTATCCTATCCTCTATCCTATCCTCTCCTCTATCCTATCCTATCCTCTATCCTATCCTATCCTCTATCCTATCCTATCCTCTATCCTATCCTATCCTATCCTTTATCCTATCCTCTATCCTATCCTCTATCCTATCCTCTATCCTATCCTATCCACTATCCTATCCTCTATCCTACCCTCTATCCTATCCTCTATCCTATCGTATCCTCTATCCTATCCTCTATAATATCGTTTACTCTATCATATCCTATCCTCTATCCTATAATATCATCTATCCTATTCTATCCTCTATCCTATCCTCTATCATATCCAATCCTCTATCGTATCCTCTATCCTATCCTACCCTCTTTCCTATCCTATCCTCTATCCTATCCTATCCTCTATCCTCTATCCTATCCTATCCTCTATCCTATCCTATCCTCTATCCTATCCTATCATCTATCCTATCCTATCCTCTATCCTATCCTATCCTCTATCCGATCCTCTATCCTATCCTATCCTCTATCCTATCCTATACTCTATCCTATCCTATCCTCTATCCTATCCTATCCTCTATCCTATCCTATCCTCTATCCTATCCTATCCCCTATCCTATCCTATCCTCTATCCTTTCCTCTATCCTATCCTATCCTCTATCCTATCCTATCCTCTTTCCTATCCTATCCTCTATCCTATCCTATCCTCTATCCTATCCTATCCTCTATCCTATCCTATCCCCTATCCTATCCTATCCTCTATCCTTTCCTCTATCCTATCCTATCCTCTATCCTATCCTATCCTCTATCCTATCCTATCCTCTATCCTATCCTTTCCTCAATCCTATTATATCCTCTATCCTATCCTATCCTCTATCCTATCCTCTCCTCTATCCTATCCTACCCTCTATCCTATCCTCTCCTCTATCCTATCCTATCCTCTATCCTATCCTATCCTCTATCCTATCCTATCCTCTATCCTATCCTATCATCTATCCTATCCTATCCTCTATCCTATCCTATCCTCTATCCTATCCTCTATCCGATCCTCTATCCTATCCTATCCTCTATCCTATCCTATCCCCTATCCTATCCTATCCTCTATCCTCTCCTCTATCCTATCCTATCCTCTATCCTATCCTATCCTCTATGCTATCCTACCCTCTTTCCTATCCTATCCTCTATCCTATCCTATCCTCTATCCTATCCTATCCTCTATCCTATCCTATCCTCTATCGTATCCTATCCTCTATCCTATCCTATCCTCTATCCTATCCTATCCTCTATCCTATCCTATCCTCTATCCTATCCTTTCCTCAATCCTATTATATCCTCTATCCTATCCTATCCTCTATCCTATCCTATCCTCTATCCTATCCTATCCCCTATCCTATCCTACCCTCTATCCTTTCCTCTATCCTATCCTATCCTCTATCCTATCCTATCCTCTATCCGATCCTCTATCCTATCCTATCCTGTATCCTGTCCTATCCTCTATCCTATCCTCTATAATATCGTTTACTCTATCATATCCTATCCTCTATCCTATAATATCATCTATCCTATTCTATCCTCTATCGTATCGTCTATCATATCCAATCCTCTATCGCATCCTCCATCCTATCGTATCCTCTATCCTATCCTATCCTCTATCCTATCCTCTCCTCTATCCAATCCTATCCTATATCCTATCCTTTCCTCTATCCTATCCAATCCTCTATCCTATCCTATCCTCTACCCTATCGTATCATCTATCGTATCCTATCCTCTATCCTATCCTATCCTCTATCCTATCCTATCCTCTATCCTATCCTCTATCCTATCCTATCCTCTATCCTATCCTCTATCCTATCCTATCCTCTATCCTATCCTCTATCCTATCCTCTATCCTATCCTATCCTCTATCCTATCCTATCGTCTATCCTATCCTATCCTCTATCCTATCCTATCCTCTATCCTATCCTATACTCTATCCTATCGTTTACTCCATCATATCCTATCCTCTATCCTATAATATCATCTATCCTATTCTATCCTCTATCCTATCCTCTATCCTATCCTATCCTCTATCCTATCCTCTATCCTATCCTATCCTCTATCCTATCCTCTATCCTATCCTATCCTCTTTCCTATCCTATCCTCTATCCTATCCTATCCTCTATCCTATCCTATCCTCTATCCTATCCTATCCTCTATCCTCTATCCTCTATCCTCTATCCTCTATCCTCTATCCTCTATCCTCTATCCTCTATCCTCTATCCTCTATCCTCTATCCTCTATCCTCTATCCTCTATCCTCTATCCTCTATCCTCTATCCTATCCTATCCTCTATCCTATCCTATCCTCTATCCTATCCTATCCTCTATCCTATCCTATCCTCTATCCTATCCTCTATCCTATCCTATACTCTATCCTATCGTTTACTCCATCATATCCTATCCTCTATCCTATAATATCATCTATCCTATTCTATCCTCTATCCTATCCTCTATCCTATCCTATCCTCTATCCTATCCTATCCTCTATAGTATCCTCTATCCTATCCTATCCTCTTTCCTATCCTATCCTCTATCCTATCCTATCCTCTATCCTATCCTATCCTCTATCCTATCCTACCCTCTATCCTCTATCCTCTATCCTCTATCCTCTATCCTCTATCCTCTATCCTCTATCCTCTATCCTCTATCCTCTATCCTCTATCCTCTATCCTCTATCCTCTATCCTCTATCCTCTATCCTCTATCCTCTATCCTCTATCCTCTATCCTCTATCCTCTATCCTCTATCCTCTATCCTCTATCCTCTATCCTCTATCCTCTATCCTCTATCCTATCCTATCCTCTATCCTATCCTATCCTCTATCCTATCCTATCCTCTATCCTATCCTATCCTCTATCCTATCCTAACCTCTATCCTATCCTATCCTCTATCCTATCCTATCCTATCCTCTATCCTATCCTATCCTCTATCCTATCCTATCCTCTATCCTATCCTATCCTCTATCCTATCCTATCCTCTATCCTATCCTATCCTCTATCCTATCCTATCCTCTATCCTATCCTATCCTATCCTCTATCCTATCCTATCCTCTATCCTATCCTATCCTCTATCCTATCGTATCCTCTATCGTATCCTATCCTCTATCCTATCCTATCCTCTATCCTATCCTATCCTCTATCCTATCCTTTCCTCAATCCTATTATATCCTCTATCCTATCCTATCCTCTATCCTATCCTATCCTCTATCCTATCCTATCCCCTATCCTATCCTATCCTCTATCCTATCCTATCCCCTATCCTATCCTATCCTCTATCCTTTCCTCTATCCTATCCTATCCTCTATCCTATCCTATCCTCTATCCGATCCTCTATCCTATCCTATCCTGTATCCTGTCCTATCCTCTATCCTATCCTCTATAATATCGTTTACTCTATCATATCCTATCCTCTATCCTATAATATCATCTATCCTATTCTATCCTCTATCCTATCGTCTATCATATCCAATCCTCTATCGCATCCTCCATCCTATCGTATCCTCTATCCTATCCTATCCTATCCTATCCTCTATCCTTTCCTCTATCCTATCCTATCCTCTATCCTATCCTATCCTCTATCCGATCCTCTATCCTATCCTATCCTGTATCCTATCCTATCCTCTTTCCTATCCTATCCTCTATCCTATCCTATCCTCTATCCTATCCTATCCTCTATCCTCTATCCTCTATCCTCTATCCTCTATCCTCTATCCTCTATCCTCTATCCTCTATCCTCTATCCTCTATCCTCTATCCTCTATCCTCTATCCTCTATCCTCTATCCTCTATCCTCTATCCTCTATCCTCTATCCTATCCTATCCTCTATCCTATCCTATCCTATCCTCTATCCTATCCTATCCTCTATCCTATCCTATCCTCTATCCTATCCTATCCTCTATCCTATCCTATCCTCTATCCTATCCTATCCTCTATCCTATCCTATCCTCTATCCTATCCTATCCTCTATCCTATCCTATCCTCTATCCTATCCTATCCTCTATCCTATCCTATCCTCTATCCTATCCTATCCTCTATCCTATCCTATCCTCTATCCTATCCTCTATCCTATCCTATCCTCTATCCTATCCTATCCTCTATCCTATCCTATCCTCTATCCGATCCTCTATCCTATCCTATCCTCTATCCTATCCTATCCCCTATCCTATCCTATCCTATATTCTCTCCTCTATCCTATCCTATCCTCTATCCTATCCTATCCTCTATGCTATCCTACCCTCTTTCCTATCCTATCCTCTATCCTATCCTATCCTCTATCCTATCCTATCCTCTATCCTATCCTATCCTCTATCGTATCCTATCCTCTATCCTGTCCTATCCTGTATCCTGTCCTATCCTCTATCCTATCCTATCCTCTATCCTATCCTTTCCTCTATCCTATCCAATCCGCTATCCTATCCTATCCTCTATCCTATCGTATCATCTATCGTATCCTATCCTCTATCCTGTCCTATCCTCTATCCTATCGTATCCTCTATCGTGTCCTATCCTCTATCCTATCCTATCCTCTTTCCTATCCTATCCTCTATCCTATCCTATCCTCTATCCTCTATCCTCTATCCTCTATCCTCTATCCTCTATCCTCTATCCTCTATCCTCTATCCTCTATCCTCTATCCTCTATCCTCTATCCTCTATCCTCTATCCTCTATCCTCTATCCTCTATCCTCTATCCTCTATCCTCTATCCTCTATCCTCTATCCTCTATCCTCTATCCTCTATCCTCTATCCTCTATCCTCTATCCTCTATCCTCTATCCTCTATCCTCTATCCTCTATCCTCTATCCTCTATCCTCTATCCTCTATCCTCTATCCTCTATCCTCTATCCTCTATCCTCTATCCTCTATCCTCTATCCTCTATCCTCTATCCTCTATCCTCTATCCTCTATCCTCTATCCTCTATCCTCTATCCTCTATCCTCTATCCTCTATCCTCTATCCTCTATCCTCTATCCTCTATCCTCTATCCTATCCTATCCTCTATCCTATCCTATCCTATCCTCTATCCTATCCTATCCTCTATCCTATCCTATCCTCTATCCTATCCTATCCTCTATCCTATCCTATCCTCTATCCTATCCTATCCTCTATCCTATCCTATCCTCTATCCTATCCTATCCTCTATCCTATCCTATCCTCTATCCTATCCTATCCTCTATCCTATCCTATCCTCTATCCTATCCTATCCTCTATCCTATCCTATCCTCTATCCTATCCTACCATCTATCCTATCCTCTCCTCTATCCTATCCTATCCTCTATCCTATCCTATCCTCTATCCTATCCTATCCTATCCTCTATCCGATCCTCTATCCTAGCCTATCCTCTATTATATCCTATCCTCTATCCTATCCTATCCTCTATCCTATCCTATCCTCTATCCTATCCTCTCCTCTATCCTATCCTATCCTCTATCCTATCCTATCCTCTATCCGATCCTCTATCCTATCCTATCCTGTATCCTATCCTATCCTCTTTCCTATCCTATCCTCTATCCTATCCTATCCTCTATCCTATCCTATCCTCTATCCTCTATCCTCTATCCTCTATCCTCTATCCTCTATCCTCTATCCTCTATCCTCTATCCTCTATCCTCTATCCTCTATCCTCTATCCTCTATCCTCTATCCTCTATCCTCTATCCTCTATCCTATCCTATCCTCTATCCTATCCTATCCTATCCTCTATCCTATCCTATCCTCTATCCTATCCTATCCTCTATCCTATCCTATCCTGTATCCTGTCCTATCCTCTATCCTATCCTATCCTCTATCCTATAATATCATCTATCCTATTCTATCCTCTATCCTATCCTCTATCCTATCCTATCCTCTATCCTATCCTCTATCCTATCCTCTATCCTATCCTATCCTCTATCCTATCCTCTATCCTATCCTATCCTCTATCCTATCCTATCCTCTATCCTATCCTATCCTCTATCCTATCCTCTCCTCTATCCTATCCTACCATCTGTCCTATCCTCTCCTCTATCCTATCCTATCCTCTATCCTATCCTATCCTCTATCCTATCCTATCCTATCCTCTATCCGATCCTCTATCCTAGCCCATCCTCTATTATATCCTATCCTCTATCCTATCCTATCCTCTATCCTATCCGATCCTCTATCCTATCCTATCCTGTATCCTGTCCTATCCTCTATCCTATCCTATCCTCTATCCTATCCTCTATCCTCTATCCTCTATCCTCTATCCTCTATCCTCTATCCTCTATCCTCTATCCTCTATCCTCTATCCTCTATCCTCTATCCTCTATCCTCTATCCTCTATCCTCTATCCTCTATCCTCTATCCTCTATCCTCTATCCTCTATCCTCTATCCTCTATCCTCTATCCTCTATCCTCTATCCTCTATCCTCTATCCTCTATCCTCTATCCTCTATCCTCTATCCTCTATCCTCTATCCTCTATCCTCTATCCTCTATCCTCTATCCTCTATCCTCTATCCTCTATCCTCTATCCTCTATCCTCTATCCTCTATCCTCTATCCTCTATCCTCTATCCTCTATCCTCTATCCTCTATCCTCTATCCTCTATCCTCTATCCTCTATCCTCTATCCTCTATCCTCTATCCTCTATCCTCTATCCTCTATCCTCTATCCTCTATCCTCTATCCTCTATCCTCTATCCTCTATCCTCTATCCTATCCTATCCTCTATCCTATCCTATCCTATCCTCTATCCTATCCTATCCTCTATCCTATCCTATCCTCTATCCTATCCTATCCTCTATCCTATCCTATCCTCTATCCTATCCTATCCTCTATCCTATCCTATCCTCTATCCTATCCTATCCTCTATCCTATCCTATCCTCTATCCTATCCTATCCTCTATCCTATCCTACCATCTATCCTATCCTCTCCTCTATCCTATCCTATCCTCTATCCTATCCTATCCTCTATCCTATCCTATCCTATCCTCTATCCGATCCTCTATCCTAGCCTATCCTCTATTATATCCTATCCTCTATCCTATCCTATCCTCTATCCTATCCTATCCTCTATCCTATCCTCTCCTCTATCCTATCCTATCCTCTATCCTATCCTATCCTCTATCCGATCCTCTATCCTATCCTATCCTGTATCCTATCCTATCCTCTTTCCTATCCTATCCTCTATCCTATCCTATCCTCTATCCTATCCTATCCTCTATCCTCTATCCTCTATCCTCTATCCTCTATCCTCTATCCTCTATCCTCTATCCTCTATCCTCTATCCTCTATCCTCTATCCTCTATCCTCTATCCTCTATCCTCTATCCTCTATCCTCTATCCTCTATCCTCTATCCTCTATCCTCTATCCTCTATCCTCTATCCTCTAACCTCTATCCTCTATCCTCTATCCTCTATCCTCTATCCTCTATCCTCTATCCTCTATCCTCTATCCTCTATCCTATCCTATCCTCTATCCTATCCTATCCTATCCTCTATCCTATCCTATCCTCTATCCTATCCTATCCTCTATCCTATCCTATCCTCTATCCTATCCTATCCTCTATCCTATCCTATCCTCTATCCTATCCTATCCTCTATCCTATCCTATCCTATCCTCTATCCTATCCTATCCTCTATCCTATCCTATCCTCTATCCTATCCTATCCTCTATCCTATCCTATCCTCTATCCTATCCTATCCTCTATCCTATCCTATCCTCTATCCTATCCTATCCTCTATCCTATCCTATCCTCTATCCTATCCTATCCTCTATCCTATCCTATCCTCTATCCTATCCTATCCTCTATCCTATCCTATCCTCTATCCTATCCTATCCTCTATCCTATCCTATCCTCTATCCTATCCTATCCTCTATCCTATCCTATCCTCTATCCTATCCTATCCTCTATCCGATCCTCTATCCTATCCTATCCTCTATCCTATCCTATCCCCTATCCTATCCTATCCTATATCCTCTCCTCTATCCTATCCTATCCTCTATCCTATCCTATCCTCTATGCTATCCTACCCTCTTCCCTATCCTATCCTCTATCCTATCCTATCCTCTATCCTATCCTATCCTCTATCCTATCCTATCCTCTATCGTATCCTATCCTCTATCCTGTCCTATCCTCTATCCTATCCTATCCTCTATCCTATCCTATCCTTTATCCTATCCTATCCTCTATCCTATCCTACCCTCTATCCTATCCTATCCTCTATCCTATCCTATCCTCTATCCTATCCTCTCCTCTATCCTATCCTACCATCTGTCCTATCCTCTCCTCTATCGTATCCTATCCTCTATCCTGTCCTATCCTCTATCCTATCCTATCCTCTATCCTATCCTATCCTTTATCCTATCCTATCCTCTATCCTATCCTACCCTCTATCCTATCCTATCCTCTATCCTATCCTATCCTCTATCCTATCCTCTCCTCTATCCTATCCTTCCATCTGTCCTATCCTCTCCTCTATCCTATCCTATCCTCTATCCTATCCTATCCTCTATCCTATCCTATCCTATCCTCTATCCGATCCTCTATCCTAGCCCATCCTCTATTATATCCTATCCTCTATCCTATCCTATCCTCTATCCTATCCGATCCTCTATCCTATCCTATCCTGTATCCTGTCCTATCCTCTATCCTATCCTATCCTCTATCCTATCCTTTCCTCTATCCTATCCAATCCGCTATCCTATCCTATCCTCTATCCTATCGTATCATCTATCGTATCCTATCCTCTATCCTGTCCTATCCTCTATCCTATCGTATCCTCTATCGTGTCCTATCCTCTATCCTATCCTATCCTCCTTCCTATCCTATCCTCTATCCTATCCTATCCTCTATCCTCTATCCTCTATCCTCTATCCTCTATCCTCTATCCTCTATCCTCTATCCTCTATCCTCTATCCTCTATCCTCTATCCTCTATCCTCTATCCTCTATCCTCTATCCTCTATCCTCTATCCTCTATCCTCTATCCTCTATCCTCTATCCTCTATCCTCTATCCTCTATCCTCTATCCTCTATCCTCTATCCTCTATCCTCTATCCTCTATCCTCTATCCTCTATCCTCTATCCTCTATCCTCTATCCTCTATCCTCTATCCTCTATCCTCTATCCTCTATCCTCTATCCTCTATCCTCTATCCTCTATCCTCTATCCTCTATCCTCTATCCTCTATCCTCTATCCTCTATCCTCTATCCTCTATCCTCTATCCTCTATCCTCTATCCTCTATCCTCTATCCTCTATCCTCTATCCTCTATCCTCTATCCTCTATCCTCTATCCTCTATCCTCTATCCTCTATCCTCTATCCTCTATCCTATCCTATCCTCTATCCTATCCTATCCTATCCTCTATCCTATCCTATCCTCTATCCTATCCTATCCTCTATCCTATCCTATCCTCTATCCTATCCTATCCTCTATCCTATCCTATCCTCTATCCTATCCTATCCTCTATCCTATCCTATCCTCTATCCTATCCTATCCTCTATCCTATCCTATCCTCTATCCTATCCTATCCTCTATCCTATCCTATCCTCTATCCTATCCTATCCTCTATCCTATCCTATCCTCTATCCTATCCTACCATCTATCCTATCCTCTCCTCTATCCTATCCTATCCTCTATCCTATCCTATCCTCTATCCTATCCTATCCTATCCTCTATCCGATCCTCTATCCTAGCCTATCCTCTATTATATCCTATCCTCTATCCTATCCTATCCTCTATCCTATCCTATCCTCTATCCTATCCTCTCCTCTATCCTATCCTCTCCTCTATCCTATCCTATCCTCTATCCGATCCTCTATCCTATCCTATCCTGTATCCTATCCTATCCTCTTTCCTATCCTATCCTCTATCCTATCCTATCCTCTATCCTATCCTATCCTCTATCCTCTATCCTCTATCCTCTATCCTCTATCCTCTATCCTCTATCCTCTATCCTCTATCCTCTATCCTCTATCCTCTATCCTCTATCCTCTATCCTCTATCCTCTATCCTCTATCCTCTATCCTCTATCCTCTATCCTCTATCCTCTATCCTCTATCCTCTATCCTCTATCCTCTATCCTCTATCCTCTATCCTCTATCCTCTATCCTCTATCCTCTATCCTCTATCCTCTATCCTCTATCCTCTATCCTCTATCCTCTATCCTCTATCCTCTATCCTATCCTATCCTCTATCCTATCCTATCCTATCCTCTATCCTATCCTATCCTCTATCCTATCCTATCCTCTATCCTATCCTATCCTCTATCCTATCCTATCCTCTATCCTATCCTATCCTCTATCCTATCCTATCCTCTATCCTATCCTATCCTCTATCCTATCCTATCCTCTATCCTATCCTATCCTCTATCCTATCCTATCCTCTATCCTATCCTATCCTCTATCCTATCCTATCCTCTATCCTATCCTATCCTCTATCCTATCCTATCCTCTATCCTATCCTATCCTCTATCCTATCCTATCCTCTATCCTATCCTATCCTCTATCCTATCCTATCCTCTATCCTATCCTATCCTCTATCCTATCCTATCCTCTATCCTATCCTATCCTCTATCCTATCCTATCCTCTATCCTATCCTATCCTCTATCCTATCCTATCCTCTATCCTATCCTATCCTCTATCCGATCCTCTATCCTATCCTATCCTCTATCCTATCCTATCCCCTATCCTATCCTATCCTATATCCTCTCCTCTATCCTATCCTATCCTCTATCCTATCCTATCCTCTATGCTATCCTACCCTCTTCCCTATCCTATCCTCTATCCTATCCTATCCTCTATCCTATCCTATCCTCTATCCTATCCTATCCTCTATCGTATCCTATCCTCTATCCTGTCCTATCCTCTATCCTATCCTATCCTCTATCCTATCCTATCCTTTATCCTATCCTATCCTCTATCCTATCCTACCCTCTATCCTATCCTATCCTCTATCCTATCCTATCCTCTATCCTATCCTCTCCTCTATCCTATCCTACCATCTGTCCTATCCTCTCCTCTATCCTATCCTATCCTCTATCCTATCCTATCCTCTATCCTATCCTATCCTCTATCCTATCCTATCCTCTATCCTATCCTATCCTCTATCCTATCCTATCCTCTATCCTATCCTATCCTCTATCCTATCCTATCCTCTATCCTATCCTATCCTCTATCCTATCCTATCCTCTATCCTATCCTATCCCCTATCCTATCCTATCCTATATCCTCTCCTCTATCCTATCCTATCCTCTATCCTATCCTATCCTCTATGCTATCCTACCCTCTTCCCTATCCTATCCTCTATCGTATCCTATCCTCTATCCTGTCCTATCCTCTATCCTATCCTATCCTCTATCCTATCCTATCCTTTATCCTATCCTATCCTCTATCCTATCCTACCCTCTATCCTATCCTATCCTCTATCCTATCCTATCCTCTATCCTATCCTCTCCTCTATCCTATCCTACCATCTGTCCTATCCTCTCCTCTATCCTATCCTATCCTCTATCCTATCCTATCCTCTATCCTATCCTATCCTATCCTCTATCCGATCCTCTATCCTAGCCCATCCTCTATTATATCCTATCCTCTATCCTACCCTATCCTCTATCCTATCCTATCCTCTATCCTATCCTATCCTATCCTCTATCGTATCCTATCCTCTATCCTATCCTATCCTCTATCCTATCCTATCCTCTATCCTATCCTATCCTCTATCCTATCCTATCCTCTATCCGATCCTCTATCCTATCCTATCCTCTATCCTATCCTATCCCCTATCCTATCCTATCCTCTATCCTCTCCTCTATCCTATCCTATCCTCTATCCTATCCTATCCTCTATGCTATCCTACCCTCTTTCCTATCCTATCCTCTATCCTATCCTATCCTCTATCCTATCCTATCCTCTATCCGATCCTCTATCCTATCCTATCCTCTATCCTATCCTATCCCCTATCCTATCCTATCCTCTATCCTCTCCTCTATCCTATCCTATCCTCTATCCTATCCTATCCTCTATGCTATCCTACCCTCTTTCCTATCCTATCCTCTATCCTATCCTATCCTCTATCCTATCCTGTCCTCTATCCTATCCTATCCTCTATCGTATCCTATCCTCTATCCTGTCCTATCCTCTATCCTATCCTATCCTCTATCCTATCCTATCCTTTATCCTATCCTATCCTCTATCATATCCTACCCTCTATCCTATCCTATCCTCTATCCTATCCTATCCTCTATCCTATCCTCTCCTCTATCCTATCCTACCATCTATCCTATCCTCTCCTCTATCCTATCCTATCCTCTATCCTATCCTATCCTATCCTCTATCCGATCCTCTATCCTAGCCTATCCTCTATTATATCCTATCCTCTATCCTATCCTATCCTCTATCCTATCCTATCCTCTATCCTATCCTCTCCTCTATCCTATCCTATCCTCTATCCTATCCTATCCTCTATCCTATCCTATCCTATCCTTTATCCTATCCTCTATCCTATCCTCTATCCTATCCTCTATCCTATCCTATCCACTATCCTATCCTCTATCCTACCCTCTATCCTATCCTCTATCCTATCCTATCCTCTATCCTATCCTCTATAATATCGTTTACTCTATCATATCCTATCCTCTATCCTATAATATCATCTATCCTATTCTATCCTCTATCCTATCCTCTATCATATCCAATCCTCTATCGTATCCTCTATCCTATCCTACCCTCTTTCCTATCCTATCCTCTATCCTATCCTATCCTCTATCCTCTATCCTATCCTATCCTCTATCCTATCCTATCCTCTATCCTATCCTATCATCTATCCTATCCTATCCTCTATCCTATCCAATCCTCTATCCGATCCTCTATCCTATCCTATCCTCTATCCTATCCTCTCCTCTATCCTATCCTACCATCTATCCTATCCTCTCCTCTATCCTATCCTATCCTCTATCCTATCCTATCCTCTATCCTATCCTATCCTATCCTCTATCCGATCCTCTATCCTAGCCTATCCTCTATTATATCCTATCCTCTATCCTATCCTATCCTCTATCCTATCCTATCCTCTATCCAATCCTATCCTATATTCTATCCTTTCCTCTATCCTATCCAATCCTCTATCCTATCCTATCCTCTATCCTATCCTATCGTCTATCCTATCCAATCCTCTATCCTATCCTATCGTCTACCCTATCCTATCCTCTATTATATCCTATCCTCTATCCTATCCTATCCTATCCTCTATCCGATCCTCTATCCTATCCTATCCTCTATCCTACCCTATCCTCTATCCTATCCTTTCCTCAATCCGATCCTCTATCCTATCCTCTATCCTATACTAGCTTCTACCTTATCCTCTCCTGTATCGTATCCTATCCTCTATCCTATTCTATCCTCTATCCGATCCTCTATCCAATCCTATCCTTTATCCTATCCTATCCTCTATCCTACTCTATCCTCTATCCTATCCTATCCTCTATCCTATCCTATCCTATCCTCTATCGTATCCTATCCTGTCCTCTATGCAATCCTATCCTTTACCCTATCCTATCCTCTATTCTATCCTATCCTCTATCCTATACTATCCTCTATCCTATCCTATCCTCTATCCTATCCTATCCTCCATCCGATCCTCTATCCAATCCTATCCTCTATCCTATCCTATCCTCTATCCTATTCTATCCTCTATCCTATCCTAACCTCTATCCTATCCTATCCTCCATCCGATCCTCTATCCTATCCTATCCTCTATCGTATCCTATCCTATCCTCTATCCGATCCTCTATCCTATCCTATCCTCTATCCGATCCTCTATCCTATCCTATCCTCTATCCGATCCTCTATCCTATCCTCTATCGTATCCTATCCTATCCTCTATCATATCCTATCCTCTATCCGATCCTCTATCCAATCCTATCCTCTATTCTATCCTATCCTCTATCCTATACTATCCTCTATCCTATCCTATCCTCTATCCTATCCTATCATCTATCCGATCATCTATCCTATCCTTTCCTCTATCCTATCCTATCCTCTATCCGATCCTCTATCCTGTCCTCTATCCTATCCTCTATCCTATCCTATCCGATCCTCTATCCTATCCTCTATCCTATACTAGCCTCTACCTTATCCTCTCCCCTATCCTATCCAATTACCTATCCGATCCAATTACCTATCGTATCCTCTATCAGATCCTCTATCCTATCCTATCATCTATCCTATCCTCTATCGTATCCTATCCTATCCTCTTTCCTATCCTATCCTCTATCCTATCCTATCCTCTATCCTATCCTCTATCCTATCCTATCCTCTATCCTATCCTCTATACCATCCTCTATCCTATCCTATCCTCTATCCGATCCTCTATCCTATCCTCTATCGTATCCTATCCTATCCTCTATAATATCGTTTACTCTATCATATCCTATCCTCTATCCTATAATATCATCTATCCTATCCTATCCTCTAACTTATCCTATCATCTATCCTATCCAATTACCTATCCTATCCTCTAACCTATCCTTTCCTCTATCCTATCCTATCCTCTATCCGATCCTCTATCCTATCCTCTATCCTATCCTATCCGATCCTCTATCCTATCCTCTATCCTATACTATCCTCTACCTTATCCTATCCTCTATCCTATCCAATTACCTATCCTATCCTCGATCCTATCCTATCCTCCATCCTATCCTATCCTCTATCAGATCCTCTATCCTATACTAGCCTCTACCTTACCCTCTCCCCTATCCTATCCAATTACCTATCCGATCCTCTATCCTATCCTATCCTCTATCCGATCGTATCCTCTATCAGATCCTCTATCCTATCCTATCATCTATCCTATCCTCTATCGTATCCTATCCTATCCTCTTTCCTATCCTATCCTCTATCCTATCCTATCCTCTATCCTATCCTCTATACCATCCTCTATCCTATCCTATCCTCTATCCGATCCTATCCTCTATCCTATCCTCTCCTCTATCCTATCCTATCCTCTATCCTATCCTATAGTCTATCCTCTATCCTATCCTACCCTCTTTCCTATCCTATCATCTATTCTATCCGCTATCCTATACTATCCTCTATCCTATCCTATCCTTTATCCTATCCTATCCTCTATCCTATCCTATCCTCTATCCTATACTATCCTCTAACTTATCCTATCCTCTATCCTATCCAATTACCTATCCTATCCTCTATCCTATCCTATCCTCTATCCTATCCTCTATCCTATCCTCTATCCTATCCTATCCTCTATCCTATCCTATCTTCTATCCTATCCTATCCGATCCTCTATCCTATCCTCTATCCTATACTATCCTCTACCTTATCCTATCCTCTATCCTATCCAATTACCTATCCTATCCTCTATCCTATCCTTTCCTCTATCAGATCCTCTATCGTATCCTATCATCTATCCTATCCTCTATCGTATCCTATCCTATCCTCTTTCCAATCCTATCCTCTATCCTATCCTATCCTCTATCCTATCCTCTATACCATCCTTTATCCTATCCTATCCTCTATCCGATCCTCTATCCTATCCTATCCTCTATAATATCGTTTACTCTATCATATCCTATCCTCTATCCTATAATATCATCTATCCTATTCTATCCTCTATCCTATCCTATCCTCTATCCTATCCTATCCTCTATCCTATCCTCTCCTCTATCCTATCCTATCCTCTATCCTATCCTATAGTCTATCGTCTATCCTATCCTACCCTCTTTCCTATCCTATCATCTATCCTATCCTATCTTCTATCCTATCCTCTATCCTATCCTATCCTCTATCCTATCCTATTCTCTATCCTATCCTATCATCTATCCTATTCTATCCTCTATCCTATCCTATCCTCTATCCTATCCTATCCTCTATCCTACCCTATCCTCTATCCTATCCTTTCCTCAATCCTATTATATCCTCTATCCTATCCTATCCTCTATCCTATCCTATCCTATCCTATCCTCTATCCTATCCTGTCCTCTATCCTATCCTATTCTCTATCCTATCCTATCATCTATCCTATTCTATCCTCTATCCTATCCTATCCTCTATCCTATACTATCCTCTATCCTATCCTATCCTCTATCCTATCCTATCCTCCATCCGATCCTCTATCCAATCCTATCCTCTATCCTATCCTATCCTCTATCCTATTCTATCCTCTATCCTATCCTAACCTCTATCCTATCCTATCCTCCATCCGATCCTCTATCCTATCCTATCCTCTATCGTATCCTATCCTATCCTCTATCCGATCCTCTATCCTCTATCCTCTATCCTCTATCCTCTATCCTCTATCCTCTATCCTCTATCCTATCCTATCCTCTATCCTATCCTATCCTATCCTCTATCCTATCCTATCCTCTATCCTATCCTATCCTCTATCCTATCCTATCCTCTATCCTATCCTATCCTCTATCCTATCCTATCCTCTATCCTATCCTATCCTCTATCCTATCCTATCCTCTATCCTATCCTATCCTCTATCCTATCCTATCCTCTATCCTATCCTATCCTCTATCCTATCCTATCCTCTATCCTATCCTACCATCTATCCTATCCTCTCCTCTATCCTATCCTATCCTCTATCCTATCCTATCCTCTATCCTATCCTATCCTATCCTCTATCCGATCCTCTATCCTAGCCTATCCTCTATTATATCCTATCCTCTATCCTATCCTATCCTCTATCCTATCCTATCCTCTATCCTATCCTCTCCTCTATCCTATCCTATCCTCTATCCTATCCTATCCTCTATCCGATCCTCTATCCTATCCTATCCTGTATCCTATCCTATCCTCTTTCCTATCCTATCCTCTATCCTATCCTATCCTCTATCCTATCCTATCCTCTATCCTCTATCCTCTATCCTCTATCCTCTATCCTCTATCCTCTATCCTCTATCCTCTATCCTCTATCCTCTATCCTCTATCCTCTATCCTCTATCCTCTATCCTCTATCCTCTATCCTCTATCCTCTATCCTCTATCCTCTATCCTCTATCCTCTATCCTCTATCCTCTATCCTCTATCCTCTATCCTCTATCCTCTATCCTCTATCCTCTATCCTCTATCCTATCCTATCCTCTATCCTATCCTATCCTATCCTCTATCCTATCCTATCCTCTATCCTATCCTATCCTCTATCCTATCCTATCCTCTATCCTATCCTATCCTGTATCCTGTCCTATCCTCTATCCTATCCTATCCTCTATCCTATAATATCATCTATCCTATTCTATCCTCTATCCTATCCTCTATCCTATCCTATCCTCTATCCTATCCTCTATCCTATCCTCTATCCTATCCTATCCTCTATCCTATCCTCTATCCTATCCTATCCTCTATCCTATCCTATCCTCTATCCTATCCTATCCTCTATCCTATCCTATCCTCTATCCTATCCTATCCTCTATCCGATCCTCTATCCTATCCTATCCTCTATCCTATCCTATCCCCTATCCTATCCTATCCTATATCCTCTCCTCTATCCTATCCTATCCTCTATCCTATCCTATCCTCTATGCTATCCTACCCTCTTTCCTATCCTATCCTCTATCCTATCCTATCCTCTATCCTATCCTATCCTCTATCCTATCCTATAGTCTATCGTCTATCCTATCCTACCCTCTTTCCTATCCTATCATCTATCCTATCCTATCTTCTATCCTATCCTCTATCCTATCCTATCCTCTATCCTATCCTATCCTCTATCGTATCCTATCCTCTATCCTGTCCTATCCTCTATCCTATCCTATCCTCTATCCTATCCTATCCTTTATCCTATCCTATCCTCTATCCTATCCTACCCTCTATCCTATCCTATCCTCTATCCTATCCTATCCTCTATCCTATCCTCTCCTCTATCCTATCCTACCATCTGTCCTATCCTCTCCTCTATCCTATCCTATCCTCTATCCTATCCTATCCTCTATCCTATCCTATCCTATCCTCTATCCGATCCTCTATCCTAGCCCATCCTCTATTATATCCTATCCTCTATCCTATCCTATCCTCTATCCTATCCGATCCTCTATCCTATCCTATCCTGTATCCTGTCCTATCCTCTATCCTATCCTATCCTCTATCCTATCCTTTCCTCTATCCTATCCAATCCGCTATCCTATCCTATCCTCTATCCTATCGTATCATCTATCGTATCCTATCCTCTATCCTGTCCTATCCTCTATCCTATCGTATCCTCTATCGTGTCCTATCCTCTATCCTATCCTATCCTCTTTCCTATCCTATCCTCTATCCTATCCTCTATCCTCTATCCTCTATCCTCTATCCTCTATCCTCTATCCTCTATCCTCTATCCTCTATCCTCTATCCTCTATCCTCTATCCTCTATCCTCTATCCTCTATCCTCTATCCTCTATCCTCTATCCTCTATCCTCTATCCTCTATCCTCTATCCTCTATCCTCTATCCTCTATCCTCTATCCTCTATCCTCTATCCTCTATCCTCTATCCTCTATCCTCTATCCTCTATCCTCTATCCTCTATCCTCTATCCTCTATCCTCTATCCTCTATCCTCTATCCTCTATCCTCTATCCTCTATCCTCTATCCTCTATCCTCTATCCTCTATCCTCTATCCTCTATCCTCTATCCTCTATCCTCTATCCTCTATCCTCTATCCTCTATCCTCTATCCTCTATCCTCTATCCTCTATCCTCTATCCTCTATCCTCTATCCTCTATCCTCTATCCTCTATCCTCTATCCTCTATCCTCTATCCTCTATCCTCTATCCTCTATCCTCTATCCTCTATCCTCTATCCTATCCTATCCTCTATCCTATCCTATCCTATCCTCTATCCTATCCTATCCTCTATCCTATCCTATCCTCTATCCTATCCTATCCTCTATCCTATCCTATCCTCTATCCTATCCTATCCTCTATCCTATCCTATCCTCTATCCTATCCTATCCTCTATCCTATCCTATCCTCTATCCTATCCTATCCTCTATCCTATCCTATCCTCTATCCTATCCTATCCTCTATCCTATCCTATCCTCTATCCTATCCTATCCTCTATCCTATCCTACCATCTATCCTATCCTCTCCTCTATCCTATCCTATCCTCTATCCTATCCTATCCTCTATCCTATCCTATCCTATCCTCTATCCGATCCTCTATCCTAGCCTATCCTCTATTATATCCTATCCTCTATCCTATCCTATCCTCTATCCTATCCTATCCTCTATCCTATCCTCTCCTCTATCCTATCCTATCCTCTATCCTATCCTATCCTCTATCCGATCCTCTATCCTATCCTATCCTGTATCCTATCCTATCCTCTTTTATCCTCTATCCTATCCTATCCTCTATCCTATCCTATCCTCTATCCTCTATCCTCTATCCTCTATCCTCTATCCTCTATCCTCTATCCTCTATCCTCTATCCTCTATCCTCTATCCTCTATCCTCTATCCTCTATCCTCTATCCTCTATCCTCTATCCTCTATCCTCTATCCTCTATCCTCTATCCTCTATCCTCTATCCTCTATCCTCTATCCTCTATCCTCTATCCTCTATCCTCTATCCTCTATCCTCTATCCTCTATCCTCTATCCTATCCTATCCTCTATCCTATCCTATCCTATCCTCTATCCTATCCTATCCTCTATCCTATCCTATCCTCTATCCTATCCTATCCTCTATCCTATCCTATCCTGTATCCTGTCCTATCCTCTATCCTATCCTATCCTCTATCCTATAATATCATCTATCCTATTCTATCCTCTATCCTATCCTCTATCCTATCCTATCCTCTATCCTATCCTCTATCCTATCCTCTATCCTATCCTATCCTCTATCCTATCCTCTATCCTATCCTATCCTCTATCCTATCCTATCCTCTATCCTATCCTATCCTCTATCCTATCCTATCCTCTATCCTATCCTATCCTCTATCCGATCCTCTATCCTATCCTATCCTCTATCCTATCCTATCCCCTATCCTATCCTATCCTATATCCTCTCCTCTATCCTATCCTATCCTCTATCCTATCCTATCCTCTATGCTATCCTACCCTCTTTCCTATCCTATCCTCTATCCTATCCTATCCTCTATCCTATCCTATCCTCTATCCTATCCTATAGTCTATCGTCTATCCTATCCTACCCTCTTTCCTATCCTATCATCTATCCTATCCTATCTTCTATCCTATCCTCTATCCTATCCTATCCTCTATCCTATCCTATTCTCTATCCTATCCTATCATCTATCCTATTCTATCCTCTATCCTATCCTATCCTCTATCCTATCCTATCCTCTATCCTACCCTATCCTCTATCCTATCCTTTCCTCAATCCTATTATATCCTCTATCCTATCCTATCCTCTATCCTATCCTATCCTATCCTATCCTCTATCCTATCCTGTCCTCTATCCTATCCTATTCTCTATCCTATCCTATCATCTATCCTATTCTATCCTCTATCCTATCCTATCCTCTATCCTATACTATCCTCTATCCTATCCTATCCTCTATCCTATCCTATCCTCCATCCGATCCTCTATCCAATCCTATCCTCTATCCTATCCTATCCTCTATCCTATTCTATCCTCTATCCTATCCTAACCTCTATCCTATCCTATCCTCCATCCGATCCTCTATCCTATCCTATCCTCTATCGTATCCTATCCTATCCTCTATCCGATCCTCTATCCTATCCTATCCTCTATCCTATCCTATCCTCTATCCTATCCTATCCTCTATCGTATCCTATCCTCTATCCTGTCCTATCCTCTATCCTATCCTATCCTCTATCCTATCCTATCCTTTATCCTATCCTATCCTCTATCCTATCCTACCCTCTATCCTATCCTATCCTCTATCCTATCCTATCCTCTATCCTATCCTCTCCTCTATCCTATCCTACCATCTGTCCTATCCTCTCCTCTATCCTATCCTATCCTCTATCCTATCCTATCCTCTATCCTATCCTATCCTATCCTCTATCCGATCCTCTATCCTAGCCCATCCTCTATTATATCCTATCCTCTATCCTATCCTATCCTCTATCCTATCCGATCCTCTATCCTATCCTATCCTGTATCCTGTCCTATCCTCTATCCTATCCTATCCTCTATCCTATCCTTTCCTCTATCCTATCCAATCCGCTATCCTATCCTATCCTCTATCCTATCGTATCATCTATCGTATCCTATCCTCTATCCTGTCCTATCCTCTATCCTATCGTATCCTCTATCGTGTCCTATCCTCTATCCTATCCTATCCTCTTTCCTATCCTATCCTCTATCCTATCCTCTATCCTCTATCCTCTATCCTCTATCCTCTATCCTCTATCCTCTATCCTCTATCCTCTATCCTCTATCCTCTATCCTCTATCCTCTATCCTCTATCCTCTATCCTCTATCCTCTATCCTCTATCCTCTATCCTCTATCCTCTATCCTCTATCCTCTATCCTCTATCCTCTATCCTCTATCCTCTATCCTCTATCCTCTATCCTCTATCCTCTATCCTCTATCCTCTATCCTCTATCCTCTATCCTCTATCCTCTATCCTCTATCCTCTATCCTCTATCCTCTATCCTCTATCCTCTATCCTCTATCCTCTATCCTCTATCCTCTATCCTCTATCCTCTATCCTCTATCCTCTATCCTCTATCCTCTATCCTCTATCCTCTATCCTCTAGCCTCTATCCTCTATCCTCTATCCTCTATCCTCTATCCTCTATCCTCTATCCTCTATCCTCTATCCTCTATCCTCTATCCTCTATCCTCTATCCTCTATCCTCTATCCTATCCTATCCTCTATCCTATCCTATCCTATCCTCTATCCTATCCTATCCTCTATCCTATCCTATCCTCTATCCTATCCTATCCTCTATCCTATCCTATCCTCTATCCTATCCTATCCTCTATCCTATCCTATCCTCTATCCTATCCTATCCTCTATCCTATCCTATCCTCTATCCTATCCTATCCTCTATCCTATCCTATCCTCTATCCTATCCTATCCTCTATCCTATCCTATCCTCTATCCTATCCTATCCTCTATCCTATCCTACCATCTATCCTATCCTCTCCTCTATCCTATCCTATCCTCTATCCTATCCTATCCTCTATCCTATCCTATCCTATCCTCTATCCGATCCTCTATCCTAGCCTATCCTCTATTATATCCTATCCTCTATCCTATCCTATCCTCTATCCTATCCTATCCTCTATCCTATCCTCTCCTCTATCCTATCCTATCCTCTATCCTATCCTATCCTCTATCCGATCCTCTATCCTATCCTATCCTCTTTCCTATCCTATCCTCTATCCTATCCTATCCTCTATCCTATCCTATCCTCTATCCTCTATCCTCTATCCTCTATCCTCTATCCTCTATCCTCTATCCTCTATCCTCTATCCTCTATCCTCTATCCTCTATCCTCTATCCTCTATCCTCTATCCTCTATCCTCTATCCTCTATCCTCTATCCTCTATCCTCTATCCTCTATCCTCTATCCTCTATCCTCTATCCTCTATCCTCTATCCTCTATCCTCTATCCTATCCTATCCTCTATCCTATCCTATCCTATCCTCTATCCTATCCTATCCTCTATCCTATCCTATCCTCTATCCTATCCTATCCTCTATCCTATCCTATCCTGTATCCTGTCCTATCCTCTATCCTATCCTATCCTCTATCCTATAATATCATCTATCCTATTCTATCCTCTATCCTATCCTCTATCCTATCCTATCCTCTATCCTATCCTCTATCCTATCCTCTATCCTATCCTATCCTCTATCCTATCCTCTATCCTATCCTATCCTCTATCCTATCCTATCCTCTATCCTATCCTATCCTCTATCCTATCCTATCCTCTATCCTATCCTATCCTCTATCCGATCCTCTATCCTATCCTATCCTCTATCCTATCCTATCCCCTATCCTATCCTATCCTATATCCTCTCCTCTATCCTATCCTATCCTCTATCCTATCCTATCCTCTATGCTATCCTACCCTCTTTCCTATCCTATCCTCTATCCTATCCTATCCTCTATCCTATCCTATCCTCTATCCTATCCTATCCTCTATCGTATCCTATCCTCTATCCTGTCCTATCCTCTATCCTATCCCCTATCCTATCCTCTATCCTATCCTATCCTTTATCCTATCCTATCCTCTATCCTATCCTACCCTCTATCCTATCCTATCCTCTATCCTATCCTATCCTCTATCCTATCCTCTCCTCTATCCTATCCTACCATCTGTCCTATCCTCTCCTCTATCCTATCCTATCCTCTATCCTATCCTATCCTCTATCCTATCCTATCCTATCCTCTATCCGATCCTCTATCCTAGCCCATCCTCTATTATATCCTATCCTCTATCCTATCCTATCCTCTATCCTATCCGATCCTCTATCCTATCCTATCCTGTATCCTGTCCTATCCTCTATCCTATCCTATCCTCTATCCTATCCTTTCCTCTATCCTATCCAATCCGCTATCCTATCCTATCCTCTATCCTATCGTATCATCTATCGTATCCTATCCTCTATCCTGTCCTATCCTCTATCCTATCGTATCCTCTATCGTGTCCTATCCTCTATCCTATCCTATCCTCTTTCCTATCCTATCCTCTATCCTATCCTATCCTCTATCCTCTATCCTCTATCCTCTATCCTCTATCCTCTATCCTCTATCCTCTATCCTCTATCCTCTATCCTCTATCCTCTATCCTCTATCCTCTATCCTCTATCCTCTATCCTCTATCCTCTATCCTCTATCCTCTATCCTCTATCCTCTATCCTCTATCCTCTATCCTCTATCCTCTATCCTCTATCCTCTATCCTCTATCCTCTATCCTCTATCCTCTATACTCTATCCTCTATCCTCTATCCTCTATCCTCTATCCTCTATCCTCTATCCTCTATCCTCTATCCTCTATCCTCTATCCTCTATCCTCTATCCTCTATCCTCTATCCTCTATCCTCTATCCTATCCTATCCTCTATCCTATCCTATCCTATCCTCTATCCTATCCTATCCTCTATCCTATCCTATCCTCTATCCTATCCTATCCTCTATCCTATCCTATCCTCTATCCTATCCTATCCTCTATCCTATCCTATCCTCTATCCTATCCTATCCTCTATCCTATCCTATCCTCTATCCTATCCTATCCTCTATCCTATCCTATCCTCTATCCTATCCTACCATCTATCCTATCCTCTCCTCTATCCTATCCTATCCTCTATCCTATCCTATCCTCTATCCTATCCTATCCTATCCTCTATCCGATCCTCTATCCTAGCCTATCCTCTATTATATCCTATCCTCTATCCTATCCTATCCTCTATCCTATCCTATCCTCTATCCTATCCTATCCTATATCCTCTCCTCTATCCTATCCTATCCTCTATCCTATCCTATCCTCTATGCTATCCTACCCTCTTTCCTATCCTATCCTCTATCCTATCCTATCCTCTATCCTATCCTATCCTCTATCCTATCCTATCCTCTATCGTATCCTATCCTCTATCCTGTCCTATCCTCTATCCTATCCTATCCTCTATCCTATCCTATCCTTTATCCTATCCTATCCTCTATCCTATCCTACCCTCTATCCTATCCTATCCTCTATCCTATCCTATCCTCTATCCTATCCTCTCCTCTATCCTATCCTACCATCTGTCCTATCCTCTCCTCTATCCTATCCTATCCTCTATCCTATCCTATCCTCTATCCTATCCTATCCTATCCTCTATCCGATCCTCTATCCTAGCCCATCCTCTATTATATCCTATCCTCTATCCTATCCTATCCTCTATCCTATCCGATCCTCTATCCTATCCTATCCTGTATCCTGTCCTATCCTCTATCCTATCCTATCCTCTATCCTATCCTTTCCTCTATCCTATCCAATCCGCTATCCTATCCTATCCTCTATCCTATCGTATCATCTATCGTATCCTATCCTCTATCCTGTCCTATCCTCTATCCTATCGTATCCTCTATCGTGTCCTATCCTCTATCCTATCCTATCCTCTTTCCTATCCTATCCTCTATCCTATCCTATCCTCTATCCTCTATCCTCTATCCTCTATCCTCTATCCTCTATCCTCTATCCTCTATCCTCTATCCTCTATCCTCTATCCTCTATCCTCTATCCTCTATCCTCTATCCTCTATCCTCTATCCTCTATCCTCTATCCTCTATCCTCTATCCTCTATCCTCTATCCTCTATCCTCTATCCTCTATCCTCTATCCTCTATCCTCTATCCTCTATCCTCTATCCTCTATCCTCTATCCTCTATCCTCTATCCTCTATCCTCTATCCTCTATCCTCTATCCTCTATCCTCTATCCTCTATCCTCTATCCTCTATCCTCTATCCTCTATCCTCTATCCTCTATCCTCTATCCTCTATCCTCTATCCTCTATCCTCTATCCTCTATCCTCTATCCTCTATCCTCTATCCTCTATCCTCTATCCTATCCTATCCTCTCCTCTATCCTATCCTATCCTCTATCCTATCCTATCCTCTATTCTATCCTATCCTATCCTCTATCCGATCCTCTATCCTAGCCCATCCTCTATTATATCCTATCCTCTATCCTATCCTATCCTCTATCCTATCCGATCCTCTATCCTATCCTATCCTGTATCCTGTCCTATCCTCTATCCTATCCTATCCTCTATCCTATCCTTTCCTCTATCCTATCCAATCCGCTATCCTATCCTATCCTCTATCCTATCGTATCATCTATCGTATCCTATCCTCTATCCTGTCCTATCCTCTATCCTATCGTATCCTCTATCGTGTCCTATCCTCTATCCTATCCTATCCTCTTTCCTATCCTATCCTCTATCCTATCCTATCCTCTTTCCTATCCTATCCTCTATCCTATCCTCTATCCTCTATCCTCTATCCTCTATCCTCTATCCTCTATCCTCTATCCTCTATCCTCTATCCTCTATCCTCTATCCTCTATCCTCTATCCTCTATCCTCTATCCTCTATCCTCTATCCTCTATCCTCTATCCTCTATCCTCTATCCTCTATCCTCTATCCTCTATCCTCTATCCTCTATCCTCTATCCTCTATCCTCTATCCTCTATCCTCTATCCTCTATCCTCTATCCTCTATCCTCTATCCTCTATCCTCTATCCTCTATCCTCTATCCTCTATCCTCTATCCTCTATCCTCTATCCTCTATCCTCTATCCTCTATCCTCTATCCTCTATCCTCTATCCTCTATCCTCTATCCTCTATCCTCTATCCTCTATCCTCTATCCTCTATCCTCTATCCTCTATCCTCTATCCTCTATCCTCTATCCTCTATCCTCTATCCTCTATCCTCTATCCTCTATCCTCTATCCTATCCTATCCTCTATCCTATCCTATCCTCTATCCTATCCTATCCTATCCTCTATCCTATCCTATCCTCTATCCTATCCTATCCTCTATCCTATCCTATCCTCTATCCTATCCTATCCTCTATCCTATCCTATCCTCTATCCTATCCTATCCTCTATCCTATCCTATCCTCTATCCTATCCTATCCTCTATCCTATCCTATCCTCTATCCTATCCTATCCTCTGTCCTATCCTACCATCTATCCTATCCTCTCCTCTATCCTATCCTATCCTCTATCCTATCCTATCCTCTATCCTATCCTATCCTATCCTCTATCCGATCCTCTATCCTAGCCTATCCTCTATTATATCCTATCCTCTATCCTATCCTATCCTCTATCCTATCCTATCCTCTATCCTATCCTCTCCTCTATCCTATCCTATCCTCTATCCTATCCTATCCTCTATCCGATCCTCTATCCTATCCTATCCTGTATCCTATCCTATCCTCTTTCCTATCCTATCCTCTATCCTATCCTATCCTCTATCCTATCCTATCCTCTATCCTCTATCCTCTATCCTCTATCCTCTATCCTCTATCCTCTATCCTCTATCCTCTATCCTCTATCCTCTATCCTCTATCCTCTATCCTCTATCCTCTATCCTCTATCCTCTATCCTCTATCCTCTATCCTCTATCCTCTATCCTCTATCCTCTATCCTCTATCCTCTATCCTCTATCCTCTATCCTCTATCCTCTATCCTATCCTATCCTCTATCCTATCCTATCCTATCCTCTATCCTATCCTATCCTCTATCCTATCCTATCCTCTATCCTATCCTATCCTCTATCCTATCCTATCCTCTATCCTATCCTATCCTCTATCCTATCCTATCCTCTATCCTATCCTATCCTCTATCCTATCCTATCCTCTATCCTATCCTATCCTCTATCCTATCCTATCCTCTATCCTATCCTATCCTCTATCCTATCCTATCCTCTATCCTATCCTATCCTCTATCCTATCCTATCCTCTATCCTATCCTATCCTCTATCCTATCCTATCCTCTATCCTATCCTATCCTCTATCCTATCCTATCCTCTATCCTATCCTATCCTCTATCCTATCCTATCCTCTATCCTATCCTATCCTCTATCCTATCCTATCCTCTATCCTATCCTATCCTCTATCCTATCCTATCCTCTATCCTATCCTATCCTCTATCCTATCCTATCCTCTATCCGATCCTCTATCCTATCCTATCCTCTATCCTATCCTATCCCCTATCCTATCCTATCCTATATCCTCTCCTCTATCCTATCCTATCCTCTATCCTATCCTATCCTCTATGCTATCCTACCCTCTTCCCTATCCTATCCTCTATCCTATCCTATCCTCTATCCTATCCTATCCTCTATCCTATCCTATCCTCTATCGTATCCTATCCTCTATCCTGTCCTATCCTCTATCCTATCCTATCCTCTATCCTATCCTATCCTTTATCCTATCCTACCATCTATCCTATCCTCTCCTCTATCCTATCCTATCCTCTATCCTATCCTATCCTCTATCCTATCCTATCCTATCCTCTATCCGATCCTCTATCCTAGCCTATCCTCTATTATATCCTATCCTCTATCCTATCCTATCCTCTATCCTATCCTATCCTCTATCCTATCCTCTCCTCTATCCTATCCTATCCTCTATCCTATCCTATCCTCTATCCGATCCTCTATCCTATCCTATCCTGTATCCTATCCTATCCTCTTTCCTATCCTATCCTCTATCCTATCCTATCCTCTATCCTATCCTATCCTCTATCCTCTATCCTCTATCCTCTATCCTCTATCCTCTATCCTCTATCCTCTATCCTCTATCCTCTATCCTCTATCCTCTATCCTCTATCCTCTATCCTCTATCCTCTATCCTCTATCCTCTATCCTCTATCCTCTATCCTCTATCCTCTATCCTCTATCCTCTATCCTCTATCCTCTATCCTCTATCCTCTATCCTATCCTATCCTCTATCCTATCCTATCCTATCCTCTATCCTATCCTATCCTCTATCCTATCCTATCCTCTATCCTATCCTATCCTCTATCCTATCCTATCCTCTATCCTATCCTATCCTCTATCCTATCCTATCCTCTATCCTATCCTATCCTCTATCCTATCCTATCCTCTATCCTATCCTATCCTCTATCCTATCCTATCCTCTATCCTATCCTATCCTCTATCCTATCCTATCCTCTATCCTATCCTATCCTCTATCCTATCCTATCCTCTATCCTATCCTATCCTCTATCCTATCCTATCCTCTATCCTATCCTATCCTCTATCCTATCCTATCCTCTATCCTATCCTATCCTCTATCCTATCCTATCCTCTATCCTATCCTATCCTCTATCCTATCCTATCCTCTATCCTATCCTATCCTCTATCCTATCCTATCCTCTATCCTATCCTATCCTCTATCCTATCCTATCCTCTATCCTATCCTATCCTCTATCCTATCCTATCCTCTATCCGATCCTCTATCCTATCCTATCCTCTATCCTATCCTATCCCCTATCCTATCCTATCCTATATCCTCTCCTCTATCCTATCCTATCCTCTATCCTATCCTATCCTCTATGCTATCCTACCCTCTTCCCTATCCTATCCTCTATCCTATCCTATCCTCTATCCTATCCTATCCTCTATCCTATCCTATCCTCTATCGTATCCTATCCTCTATCCTGTCCTATCCTCTATCCTATCCTATCCTCTATCCTATCCTATCCTTTATCCTATCCTATCCTCTATCCTATCCTACCCTCTATCCTATCCTATCCTCTATCCTATCCTATCCTCTATCCTATCCTCTCCTCTATCCTATCCTACCATCTGTCCTATCCTCTCCTCTATCCTATCCTATCCTCTATCCTATCCTATCCTCTATCCTATCCTATCCTCTATCCTATCCTATCCTATCCTCTATCCGATCCTCTATCCTAGCCCATCCTCTATTATATCCTATCCTCTATCCTACCCTATCCTCTATCCTATCCGATCCTCTATCCTATCCTATCCTGTATCCTGTCCTATCCTCTATCCTATCCTATCCTCTATCCTATCCTTTCCTCTATCCTATCCAATCCGCTATCCTATCCTATCCTCTATCCTATCGTATCATCTATCGTATCCTATCCTCTATCCTGTCCTATCCTCTATCCTATCGTATCCTCTATCGTGTCCTATCCTCTATCCTATCCTATCCTCTTTCCTATCCTATCCTCTATCCTATCCTATCCTCTATCCTCTATCTTCTATCCTCTATCCTCTATCCTCTATCCTCTATCCTCTATCCTCTATCCTCTATCCTCTATCCTCTATCCTCTATCCTCTATCCTCTATCCTCTATCCTCTATCCTCTATCCTCTATCCTCTATCCTCTATCCTCTATCCTCTATCCTCTATCCTCTATCCTCTATCCTCTATCCTCTATCCTCTATCCTCTATCCTCTATCCTCTATCCTCTATCCTCTATCCTCTATCCTCTATCCTCTATCCTCTATCCTCTATCCTCTATCCTCTATCCTCTATCCTCTATCCTCTATCCTCTATCCTCTATCCTCTATCCTCTATCCTCTATCCTATCCTATCCTCTATCCTATCCTATCCTATCCTCTATCCTATCCTATCCTCTATCCTATCCTATCCTCTATCCTATCCTATCCTCTATCCTATCCTATCCTCTATCCTATCCTATCCTCTATCCGATCCTCTATCCTATCCTATCCTCTATCCTATCCTATCCCCTATCCTATCCTATCCTCTATCCTCTCCTCTATCCTATCCTATCCTCTATCCTATCCTATCCTCTATGCTATCCTACCCTCTTTCCTATCCTATCCTCTATCCTATCCTATCCTCTATCCTATCCTATCCTCTATCCGATCCTCTATCCTATCCTATCCTCTATCCTATCCTATCCCCTATCCTATCCTATCCTCTATCCTCTCCTCTATCCTATCCTATCCTCTATCCTATCCTATCCTCTATGCTATCCTACCCTCTTTCCTATCCTATCCTCTATCCTATCCTATCCTCTATCCTATCCTGTCCTCTATCCTATCCTATCCTCTATCGTATCCTATCCTCTATCCTGTCCTATCCTCTATCCTATCCTATCCTCTATCCTATCCTATCCTTTATCCTATCCTATCCTCTATCCTATCCTACCCTCTATCCTATCCTATCCTCTATCCTATCCTATCCTCTATCCTATCCTCTCCTCTATCCTATCCTACCATCTATCCTATCCTCTCCTCTATCCTATCCTATCCTCTATCCTATCCTATCCTATCCTCTATCCGATCCTCTATCCTAGCCTATCCTCTATTATATCCTATCCTCTATCCTATCCTATCCTCTATCCTATCCTATCCTCTATCCTATCCTCTCCTCTATCCTATCCTATCCTCTATCCTATCCTATCCTCTATCCTATCCTATCCTATCCTTTATCCTATCCTCTATCCTATCCTCTATCCTATCCTCTATCCTATCCTATCCACTATCCTATCCTCTATCCTACCCTCTATCCTATCCTCTATCCTATCCTATCCTCTATCCTATCCTCTATAATATCGTTTACTCTATCATATCCTATCCTCTATCCTATAATATCATCTATCCTATTCTATCCTCTATCCTATCCTCTATCATATCCAATCCTCTATCGTATCCTCTATCCTATCCTACCCTCTTTCCTATCCTATCCTCTATCCTATCCTATCCTCTATCCTCTATCCTATCCTATCCTCTATCCTATCCTATCCTCTATCCTATCCTATCATCTATCCTATCCTATCCTCTATCCTATCCAATCCTCTATCCGATCCTCTATCCTATCCTATCCTCTATCCTATCCTCTCCTCTATCCTATCCTACCATCTATCCTATCCTCTCCTCTATCCTATCCTATCCTCTATCCTATCCTATCCTCTATCCTATCCTATCGTATCCTCTATCCGATCCTCTATCCTAGCCTATCCTCTATTATATCCTATCCTCTATCCTATCCTATCCTCTATCCTATCCTATCCTCTATCCAATCCTATCCTATATTCTATCCTTTCCTCTATCCTATCCAATCCTCTATCCTATCCTATCCTCTATCCTATCCTATCGTCTATCCTATCCAATCCTCTATCCTATCCTATCGTCTACCCTATCCTATCCTCTATTATATCCTACCCTCTATCCTATCCTATCCTATCCTCTATCCGATCCTCTATCCTATCCTATCCTCTATCCTACCCTATCCTCTATCCTATCCTTTCCTCAATCCGATCCTCTATCCTATCCTCTATCCTATACTAGCTTCTACCTTATCCTCTCCTGTACCGTATCCTATCCTCTATCCTATTCTATCCTCTATCCGATCCTCTATCCAATCCTATCCTTTATCCTATCCTATCCTCTATCCTACTCTATCCTCTATCCTATCCTATCCTCTATCCTATCCTATCCTATCCTCTATCGTATCCTATCCTGTCCTCTATGCAATCCTATCCTTTACCCTATCCTATCCTCTATTCTATCCTATCCTCTATCCTATACTATCCTCTATCCTATCCTATCCTCTATCCTATCCTATCCTCCATCCGATCCTCTATCCAATCCTATCCTCTATCCTATCCTATCCTCTATCCTATTCTATCCTCTATCCTATCCTAACCTCTATCCTATCCTATCCTCCATCCGATCCTCTATCCTATCCTATCCTCTATCGTATCCTATCCTATCCTCTATCCGATCCTCTATCCTATCCTATCCTCTATCCGATCCTCTATCCTATCCTATCCTCTATCCGATCCTCTATCCTATCCTCTATCGTATCCTATCCTATCCTCTATCATATCCTATCCTCTATCCGATCCTCTATCCAATCCTATCCTCTATTCTATCCTATCCTCTATCCTATACTATCCTCTATCCTATCCTATCCTCTATCCTATCCTATCATCTATCCGATCATCTATCCTATCCTTTCCTCTATCCTATCCTATCCTCTATCCGATCCTCTATCCTGTCCTCTATCCTATCCTCTATCCTATCCTATCCGATCCTCTATCCTATCCTCTATCCTATACTAGCCTCTACCTTATCCTCTCCCCTATCCTATCCAATTACCTATCCGATCCAATTACCTATCGTATCCTCTATCAGATCCTCTATCCTATCCTATCATCTATCCTATCCTCTATCGTATCCTATCCTATCCTCTTTCCTATCCTATCCTCTATCCTATCCTATCCTCTATCCTATCCTCTATCCTATCCTATCCTCTATCCTATCCTCTATACCATCCTCTATCCTATCCTATCCTCTATCCGATCCTCTATCCTATCCTCTATCGTATCCTATCCTATCCTCTATAATATCGTTTACTCTATCATATCCTATCCTCTATCCTATAATATCATCTATCCTATCCTATCCTCTAACTTATCCTATCATCTATCCTATCCAATTACCTATCCTATCCTCTAACCTATCCTTTCCTCTATCCTATCCTATCCTCTATCCGATCCTCTATCCTATCCTCTATCCTATCCTATCCGATCCTCTATCCTATCCTCTATCCTATACTATCCTCTACCTTATCCTATCCTCTATCCTATCCAATTACCTATCCTATCCTCGATCCTATCCTATCCTCCATCCTATCCTATCCTCTATCAGATCCTCTATCCTATACTAGCCTCTACCTTACCCTCTCCCCTATCCTATCCAATTACCTATCCGATCCTCTATCCTATCCTATCCTCTATCCGATCGTATCCTCTATCAGATCCTCTATCCTATCCTATCATCTATCCTATCCTCTATCGTATCCTATCCTATCCTCTTTCCTATCCTATCCTCTATCCTATCCTATCCTCTATCCTATCCTCTATACCATCCTCTATCCTATCCTATCCTCTATCCGATCCTATCCTCTATCCTATCCTCTCCTCTATCCTATCCTATCCTCTATCCTATCCTATAGTCTATCCTCTATCCTATCCTACCCTCTTTCCTATCCTATCATCTATTCTATCCGCTATCCTATACTATCCTCTATCCTATCCTATCCTTTATCCTATCCTATCCTCTATCCTATCCTATCCTCTATCCTATACTATCCTCTAACTTATCCTATCCTCTATCCTATCCAATTACCTATCCTATCCTCTATCCTATCCTATCCTCTATCCTATCCTCTATCCTATCCTCTATCCTATCCTATCCTCTATCCTATCCTATCTTCTATCCTATCCTATCCGATCCTCTATCCTATCCTCTATCCTATACTATCCTCTACCTTATCCTATCCTCTATCCTATCCAATTACCTATCCTATCCTCTATCCTATCCTTTCCTCTATCAGATCCTCTATCGTATCCTATCATCTATCCTATCCTCTATCGTATCCTATCCTATCCTCTTTCCAATCCTATCCTCTATCCTATCCTATCCTCTATCCTATCCTCTATACCATCCTTTATCCTATCCTATCCTCTATCCGATCCTCTATCCTATCCTATCCTCTATAATATCGTTTACTCTATCATATCCTATCCTCTATCCTATAATATCATATATCCTATTCTATCCTCTATCCTATCCTATCCTCTTTCCTATCCTATCCTCTATCCTATCCTCTCCTCTATCCTATCCTATCCTCTATCCTATCCTATAGTCTATCGTCTATCCTATCCTACCCTCTTTCCTATCCTATCATCTATCCTATCCTATCTTCTATCCTATCCTCTATCCTATCCTATCCTCTATCCTATCCTATTCTCTATCCTATCCTATCATCTATCCTATTCTATCCTCTATCCTATCCTATCCTCTATCCTATCCTATCCTCTATCCTACCCTATCCTCTATCCTATCCTTTCCTCAATCCTATTATATCCTCTATCCTATCCTATCCTCTATCCTATCCTATCCTATCCTATCCTCTATCCTATCCTGTCCTCTATCCTATCCTATTCTCTATCCTATCCTATCATCTATCCTATTCTATCCTCTATCCTATCCTATCCTCTATCCTATACTATCCTCTATCCTATCCTATCCTCTATCCTATCCTATCCTCCATCCGATCCTCTATCCAATCCTATCCTCTATCCTATCCTATCCTCTATCCTATTCTATCCTCTATCCTATCCTAACCTCTATCCTATCCTATCCTCCATCCGATCCTCTATCCTATCCTATCCTCTATCGTATCCTATCCTATCCTCTATCCGATCCTCTATCCTATCCTATCCTCTATCCGATCCTCTATCCTATCCTATCCTCTATCCGATC
The DNA here is from genome assembly GCF_050948215.1 of Halictus rubicundus. NCBI lineage: Eukaryota > Metazoa > Arthropoda > Insecta > Hymenoptera > Halictidae > Halictus > Halictus rubicundus. The sequence continues at coordinate 163,279 of NW_027488771.1, forward strand.
CTCTATCCTATCCTCTATCGTATCCTATCCTATCCTCTATCATATCCTATCCTCTATCCGATCCTCTATCCAATCCTATCCTCTATTCTATCCTATCCTCTATCCTATACTATCCTCTATCCTATCCTATCCTCTATCCTATCCTATCATCTATCCGATCATCTATCCTATCCTTTCCTCTATCCTATCCTATCCTCTATCCGATCCTCTATCCTGTCCTCTATCCTATCCTATCCTCTATCCTATCCTATCATCTATCCGATCATCTATCCTATCCTTTCCTCTATCCTATCCTATCCTCTATCCGATCCTCTATCCTGTCCTCTATCCTATCCTATCCTCTATCCTATCCTATCCTCTATCCTATCCTATCCTCTATCCTATCCTATCCTCTATCCCATCCTATTCTCTATCCTATCCTACTCTCTATCCTTTCCTATCATCTATCCTATCCTATCCTCTATCCGATCCTCTATCCTATCCTATCCTCTATCCTATCCTCTATACCATCCTCTATCCTATCCTATCCTCTATCCTATCCTTTCCTCTATCCTATCCTATCCTCTATCCGATCCTCTATCCTATCCTCTATCCTATACTATCCTCTATCCTATCCTATCCTCTATCCTATCCTATCCTCTATCCGATCATCTATCCTATCCTATCCTCTACCCTATCCTATCCTCTATTATATCCTATCCTCTATCCTATCCTATCCTATCCTCTATCCGATCATCTATCCTATCCTATCCTCTATCCTACCCTATCCTCTATCCTATCCTTTCCTCAATCCTATTATATCCTCTATCCTATCCTATCCTCTATCCTATCCTATCCTATCCTATCCTCTATCCTATCCTGTCCTCTATCCTATCCTATTCTCTATCCTATCCTATCATCTATCCTATTCTATCCTCTATCTTATCCTATCCTCTATCCTATCCTATCCTTAATCCTATCCTATCCTCTATCCGATCCTATCCTCTATCCTATACTATCCTCTAACTTATCCTATCCTCTATCCTATCCAATTACCTATCCTATCCTCTATCCTATCCTTTCCTCAATCCTATCCTATCCTCTATCCGATCCTCTATCCTATCCTCTATCCTATCCTATCCACTATCCTATCCTATCCTCTATCCTATCCTATCCTCTATCCGATCCTCTATCCTATCCTATCGTCTACCCTATCCTATCCTCTATTATATCCTATCCTCTATCCTATCCTATCCTATCCTCTATCCGATCCTCTATCCTATCCTATCCTCTATCCTACCCTATCCTCTATCCTATCCTTTCCTCAATCCTATTATATCCTCTATCCTATCCTATCCTCTATCCTATCCTATCCTATCCTATCCTCTATCCTATCCTGTCCTCTATCCTATCCTATCCTCTATCCTATTCTATCCTCTATCCTATCCTATCCTCTATCCTATCCTATCCTCTATCCTATCCTATCTTCTATCCTATCCTATCCGATCCTCTATCCTATCCTCTATCCTATCCTCTATCCTATACTATCCTCTACCTTATCCTATCCTCTATCCTATCCAATTACCTATCCTATCCTCTATCCTATCCTATCCTCTATCCTATCCTATCCTCTATGCTATCCTATCCTCTACCTTATCCTATCCTCTATCCTATCCAATTACCTACCCCATCCTCTATCCTATCCTATCATCTATCCTATTCTATCCTCTATCCTATCCTATCCTCTATCCTATACTATCCTCTATCCTATCCTATCCTCTATCCTATCCTATCCTCCATCCGATCCTCTATCCAATCCTATCCTCTATCCTATCCTATCCTCTATCCTATTCTATCCTCTATCCTATCCTAACCTCTATCCTATCCTATCCTCCATCCGATCCTCTATCCTATCCTATCCTCTATCGTATCCTATCCTATCCTCTATCCGATCCTCTATCCTATCCTATCCTCTATCCGATCCTCTATCCTATCCTATCCTCTATCCGATCCTCTATCCTATCCTCTATCGTATCCTATCCTATCCTCTATCATATCCTATCCTCTATCCGATCCTCTATCCAATCCTATCCTCTATTCTATCCTATCCTCTATCCTATACTATCCTCTATCCTATCCTATCCTCTATCCTATCCTATCATCTATCCGATCATCTATCCTATCCTTTCCTCTATCCTATCCTATCCTCTATCCGATCCTCTATCCTGTCCTCTATCCTATCCTATCCTCTATCCTATCCTATCATCTATCCGATCATCTATCCTATCCTTTCCTCTATCCTATCCTATCCTCTATCCGATCCTCTATCCTGTCCTCTATCCTATCCTATCCTCTATCCTATCCTATCCTCTATCCTATCCTATCCTCTATCCTATCCTATCCTCTATCCCATCCTATTCTCTATCCTATCCTACTCTCTATCCTTTCCTATCATCTATCCTATCCTATCCTCTATCCGATCCTCTATCCTATCCTATCCTCTATCCTATCCTCTATACCATCCTCTATCCTATCCTATCCTCTATCCTATCCTTTCCTCTATCCTATCCTATCCTCTATCCGATCCTCTATCCTATCCTCTATCCTATACTATCCTCTATCCTATCCTATCCTCTATCCTATCCTATCCTCTATCCGATCATCTATCCTATCCTATCCTCTACCCTATCCTATCCTCTATTATATCCTATCCTCTATCCTATCCTATCCTATCCTCTATCCGATCATCTATCCTATCCTATCCTCTATCCTACCCTATCCTCTATCCTATCCTTTCCTCAATCCTATTATATCCTCTATCCTATCCTATCCTCTATCCTATCCTATCCTATCCTATCCTCTATCCTATCCTGTCCTCTATCCTATCCTATTCTCTATCCTATCCTATCATCTATCCTATTCTATCCTCTATCTTATCCTATCCTCTATCCTATCCTATCCTTAATCCTATCCTATCCTCTATCCGATCCTATCCTCTATCCTATACTATCCTCTAACTTATCCTATCCTCTATCCTATCCAATTACCTATCCTATCCTCTATCCTATCCTTTCCTCAATCCTATCCTATCCTCTATCCGATCCTCTATCCTATCCTCTATCCTATCCTATCCACTATCCTATCCTATCCTCTATCCTATCCTATCCTCTATCCGATCCTCTATCCTATCCTATCGTCTACCCTATCCTATCCTCTATTATATCCTATCCTCTATCCTATCCTATCCTATCCTCTATCCGATCCTCTATCCTATCCTATCCTCTATCCTACCCTATCCTCTATCCTATCCTTTCCTCAATCCTATTATATCCTCTATCCTATCCTATCCTCTATCCTATCCTATCCTATCCTATCCTCTATCCTATCCCATCCTCTATCCGAACCTCTATCCTATCCTATCCTGTATCCTATCCTATCCTCTATCAGATCCTCTATCGTATCCTATCATCTATCCTATCCTCTATCGTATCCTATCCTATCCTCTATCCGATCGTATCCTCTATCAGATCCTCTATCCTATCCTATCATCTATCCTATCCTCTATCGTATCCTATCGTATCCTCTTTCCTATCCTATCCTCTATCCTATCCTATCCTCTATCCTATCCTATCCTTTATGCTATCCTATCCTCTACCTTATCCTATCCTCTATCCTATCCAATTACCTATCCTATCCTCTATCCTATCCTTTCCTCTATCCTATCCTATTCTCTATCCTATCCTATCCTCTATCCGATCCTCTATCCTATCCTATCCTGTATCCTATCCTATCCTCTATCAGATCCTCTATCGTATCCTATCATCTATCCTATCCTCTATCGTATCCTATCCTATCCTCTTTCCTATCCTATCCTCTATCCTATCCTATCCTCTATCCTATCCTCTATCCGATCCTCTATCCTATCCTATCCTCTATAATATCGTTTACTCTATCATATCCTGTCCTCTATTCTATCCTATCCTCTATCATATACTATCCTCTATCCTATCCTATCCTCTATCCTATTCTATCCTCTATCCGATCCTCTATCCAATCCTATCCTTTATCCTATCCTATCCTCTATCCTATCCTCTCCTCTATCCTATCCTTTCCTCTATCCTATCCTATCCTCTATCCGATCCTCTGTCCTATCCTCTATCCTATCTTCTATCCTATCCTATCCTCTATCCTATCCTATCCTCTATCCTATCCTATCCTCTATCCTATCCTATCCCCTACCTTATCCTATCCTCTATCCTATCCAATTACCTATCCTATCCTCTATCCTATCCTTTCCTCTATCCTATCCTATCCTCTATCCTATCCTATCCTCTATCCGATCCTCTATCCTATCCTATCCACTATCCTATCCTCTATACCATCCTCTATCCTATCCTATCCTCTATCCGATCCTCTATCCTATCCTATCCTCTATAATATCGTTTACTCTATCATATCCTATCCTCTATCCTATCCTATCCTCTATCCTATCCTATCCTCTATCCGATGCTCTATCCTATCCTATCCTCTATCCTATCCTATCCACTATCCTATCCTATCCTTTATCCTATGCTATCCTCTATCCTATCCTATCCTCTATCTTATACTATCCTCTACCTTATCCTATCCTCTATCCTATCCAATTACCTATCGTATCCTCTATCCTATCCTTTTCTCTATCCTATCCTATCCTCTATCCGATCCCCTATCCTATCCTCTATCCTATCCTCTATCCTATCCTATCCGATCCTCTATCCTATCCTCTATCCTATACTATCCTCTACCATATCCTATCCTCTATCCTATCCAATTACCTATCCTATCCTCGATCCTATCCTATCCTCCATCCTATCCTATCCTCTATCAGATCCTCTATCCTATTCTAAGCTCTACCTTATCCTCTCCCCTATCCTATCCAATTACCTATCCGATCCTCTATCCTATCCTATCCTCTATCCGATCGTATCCTCTATCAGACCCTCTATCCTATCCTATCATCTATCCTATCCTCTATCGTATCCTATCCTATCCTCTTTCCTATCCTATCCTCCATCCTATCCTATCCTCTATCCTATCCTATCCTCTATGCTATCCTATCCTCTACCTTATCCTATCCTCTATCCTATCCAATTACCTATCCTATCCTCTATCCTATCCTTTCCTCTATCCTATCCTATTCTCTATCCTATCCTATCCTCTATCCGATCCTCTATCCTATCCTATCCTGTATCCTATCCTATCCTCTATCAGATCCTCTATCGTATCCTATCATCTATCCTATCCTCTATCGTATCCTATCCTATCCTCTTTCCTATCCTATCCTCTATCCTATCCTATCCTCTATCCTATCCTCTATCCGATCCTCTATCCTATCCTATCCTCTATAATATCGTTTACTCTATCATATCCTATCCTCTATTCTATCCTATCCTCTATCATATACTATCCTCTATCCTATCCTATCCTCTATCCTATTCTATCCTCTATCCGATCCTCTATCCAATCCTATCCTTTATCCTATCCTATCCTCTATCCTATCCTCTCCTCTATCCTATCCTTTCCTCTATCCTATCCTATCCTCTATCCGATCCTCTATCCTATCCTCTATCCTATCTTCTATCCTATCCTATCCTCTATCCTATCCTATCCTCTATCCTATCCTATTCTCTATCCTATCCTATCCTCTACCTTATCCTATCCTCTATCCTATCCAATTACCTATCCTATCCTCTATCCTATCCTTTCCTCTATCCTATCCTATCCTCTATCCTATCCTATCCTCTATCCGATCCTCTATCCTATCCTATCCTCTATCCAATCCTCTATACCATCCTCTATCCTATCCTATCCTCTATCCGATCCTCTATCCTATCCTATCCTCTATAATATCGTTTACTCTATCATATCCTATCCTCTATCCTATCCTATCCTCTATCCTATCCTATCCTCTATCCGATCCTCTATCCTATCCTATCCTCTATCCTATCCTATCCACTATCCTATCCTATCCTTTATCCTATGCTATCCTCTATCCTATCCTATCCTCTATCTTATACTATCCTCTACCTTATCCTATCCTCTATCCTATCCAATTACCTATCGTATCCTCTATCCTATCCTTTCCTCTATCCTATCCTATCCTCTATCCTATCCTATCCTCTATCCGATCCTCTATCCTATCCTATCCTCTATCCAATCCTCTATACCATCCTCTATCCTATCCTATCCTCTATCCGATCCTCTATCCTATCCTATCCTCTATAATATCGTTTACTCTATCATATCCTATCCTCTATCCTATCCTATCCTCTATCCTATCCTATCCTCTATCCGATCCTCTATCCTATCCTATCCTCTATCCTATCCTATCCACTATCCTATCCTATCCTTTATCCTATGCTATCCTCTATCCTATCCTATCCTCTATCTTATACTATCCTCTACCTTATCCTATCCTCTATCCTATCCAATTACCTATCGTATCCTCTATCCTATCCTTTCCTCTATCCTATCCTATCCTCTATCCGATCCCCTATCCTATCCTCTATCCTATCCTCTATCCTATCCTATCCGATCCTCTATCCTATCCTCTATCCTATACTATCCTCTACCATATCCTATCCTCTATCCTATCCGATCCTCTATCCTATCCTCTATCCTATACTATCCTCTACCATATCCTATCCTCTATCCTATCCAATTACCTATCCTATCCTCGATCCTATCCTATCCTCCATCCTATCCTATCCTCTATCAGATCCTCTATCCTATTCTAAGCTCTACCTTATCCTCTCCCCTATCCTATCCAATTACCTATCCGATCCTCTATCCTATCCTATCCTCTATCCGATCGTATCCTCTATCAGATCCTCTATCCTATCCTATCATCTATCCTATCCTCTATCGTATCCTATCCTATCCTCTTTCCTATCCTATCCTCTATCCTATCCTATCCTCTATCCTATCCTCTATACCATCCTCTATCCTATCCTATCCTCTATCCGATCCTCTATCCTATCCTATCCTCTATAATATCGTTTACTCTATCATATCCTATCCTCTATCCTATAATATCATCTATCCTATCCTATCCTCTATCCTATCCTGTCTTTTATCCTATCCTATCCTCGATCCTATCCTATCCTCCATCCTATCCTATCCTCTATCAGATCCTCTATCCTATACTAGCTTCTACCTTATCCTCTCCCCTATCCTATCCAATTACCTATCCGATCCTCTATCCTATCCTATCCTCCATCCTATCCTATCCTCTATCAGATCCTCTATCCTATCCTATCCTCTACCCTATCCTATCCTCTATTATATCCTATCCTCTATCCTATCCTATCCTATCCTCTATCCGATCCTCTATCCTATCCTATGTTCTATCCTACCCTATCCTCTATCCTATCCTTTCCTCAATCCTATTATATCCTCTATCCTATCCTATCCTCTATCCTATCCTATCCTATCCTATCCTCTATCCTATCCTGTCCTCTATCCTATTATATCCTCTATCCTATTCTATCCTCTATCTTATCCTATCCTCTATCCTATCCTATCCTCTATCCTATCCTATCTTCTATCCTATCCTATCCGATCCTCTATCCTATCATCTATCCTATACTATCCTCTACCTTATCCTATCCTCTATCCTATCCAATTACCTATCCTATCCTCTATCCTATCCTATCCTCTATCCGATCGTATCCTCTATCAGATCCGCTATCCTATCCTATCCTCTATAATATCGTTTACTCTATCATATCCTATCCTCTATCCTATAATATCATCTATCCTATTCTATCCTCTATCCTATCCTATCCTCTATCCTATCCTATCCTCTATGCTATCCTATCCTCTACCTTATCCTATCCTCTATCCTATCCAATTACCTATCCTATCCTCTACCCTATCCTTTCCTCTATCCTATCCTATCCTCTATCCTATCCTATCCTCTATCCGATCCTCTATCCTATCCTATCCTGTATCCTATCCTATCCTCTATCAGATCCTCTATCGTATCCTATCATCTATCCTATCCTCTATCGTATCCTATTATATCCTCTTTCCTATCCTATCCTCTATCGTATCCTATCCTCTATCCTATCCTCTATACCATCCTCTATCCTATCCTATCCTCTATCCGACCCTCTATCCTATCCTATCCTCTATAATATCGTTTACTCTATCATATCCTATCCTCTATCGTATAATATCATCTATCCTATTCTATCCTCTATCCTATCCTATCCTCGATCCTATCCTATCCTCTATCCTATCCTCTCCTATATCCTATCCTATCCTCTATCCTATCCTATAGTCTATCCTCTATCCTATCCTACCCTCTTTCCTATCCTATCATCTATCCTATCCTATCTTCTATCCTATCCTTTCCTCTATCCTATCCTATCCTCTATCCTATCCTATCCTCTATCCGATCCTCTATCCTATCCTATCCTCTATCCTATCCTCTATCATATCCTATCATATCCTATCCTATCCTCTATCCTATCCTATCCTATCCTCTATCCTATCCTATCCTATCCGATCCTCTATCCTATCCTATCCTGTATCCTATCCTATCCTCTATCAGATCCTCTATCGTATCCTATCATCTATCCTATCCTCTATCGTATCCTATTATATCCTCTTTCCTATCCTATCCTCTATCCTATCCTATCCTCTATCCTATCCTCTATACCATCCTCTATCCTATCCTATCCTCTATCCGACCCTCTATCCTATCCTATCCTCTATAATATCGTTTACTCTATCATATCCTATCCTCTATCGTATAATATCATCTATCCTATTCTATCCTCTATCCTATCCTATCCTCGATCCTATCCTATCCTCTATCCTATCCTCTCCTATATCCTATCCTATCCTCTATCCTATCCTATAGTCTATCCTCTATCCTATCCTACCCTCTTTCCTATCCTATCATCTATCCTATCCTATCTTCTATCCTATCCTTTCCTCTATCCTATCCTATCCTCTATCCTATCCTATCCTCTATCCGATCCTCTATCCTATCCTATCCTCTATCCTATCCTCTATCATATCCTATCATATCCTATCCTATCCTCTATCCTATCCTATCCTATCCTCTATCCTATCCTATCCTATCCTATCCTCTATCCTATCCTATTCTCTATTCTATCCTATCATCTATCCTATTCTATCCTCTATCCTATCCTATCCTCTATCCTATCCTATCCTATCCTTTATCCTATCCTATCCTCTATCCTATCCTATCCTCTATCCTATACTATCCTCTAACTTATCCTATCCTCTATCCTATCCAATTACCTATCCTATCCTCTATCCTATCCTATCCGATCCTCTATCCTATCCTCTATCCTATACTATCCTCTACCATATCCTATCCTCTATCCTATCCAATTACCTATCCTACCCTCGATCCTATCCTATCCTCCATCCTATCCTATCCTCTATCAGATCCTCTATCCTATAGTAGCCTCTACCTTACCCTCTCCCCTATCCTATCCAATTACCTATCCGATCCTCTATCCTATCCTATCCTCTATCCGATCGTATCCTCTATCAGATCCTCTATCCTATCCTATCATCTATCCTATCCTGTATCGTACCCTATCCTATCCTCTTTCCTATCCTATCCTCTATCCTATCCTATCCTCTATCCTATCCTCTATACCATCCTCTATCCTATCCTATCCTCTATCCGATCCTCTATCCTATCCTATCCTCTATAATATCGTTTACTCTATCATATCCTATCCTCTATCCTATAATATCATCTATCCTATTCTATCCTCAATCCTATCCTATCCTCTATCCTATCCTATCCTCTATCCTATCCTCTCCTCTATCCTATCCTATCCTCTATCCTATCCTATAGTCTATCCTCTATCCTATCCTACCCTCTTTCCTATCCTATCCTCTATCCGATCCTCTATCCTATCCTATCCTCTATCCTATCCTCTATCGTATCCTATCCTATCTTCTATCCTATCCTTTCCTCTATCCTATCCTATCCTCTATCCTATCCTATCCTCTATCCGATCCTCTGTCCTATCCTATCCTGTATCCTATCCTCTATCCTACTCTATCCTCTATCCTATCCTATCCTCTATCCTATCCTATCCTCTATCCGATCCTCTATCCTATCCTATCCTCTATCCTATCCTCTATCATATCCTATCATATCCTATCCTATCCTCTATCCTATCCTATCCTATCCTATCCTCTATCCTATCCTATTCTCTATCCTATCCTATCATCTATCCTATTCTATCCTCTATCCTATCCTATCCTCTATCCTATCCTATCCTTTATCCTATCCTATCCTCTATCCTATACTATCCTCTAACTTATCCTATCCTCTATCCTATCCAATTACCTATCCTATCCTCTATCCTATCCTTTCCTCTATCCTATCCTATCCTCTATCCGATCCCCTATCCTATCCTCTATCCTATCCTCTATCCTATCCTATCCGATCCTCTATCCTATCCTCTATCCTATACTATCCTCTACCATATCCTATCCTCTATCCTATCCAATTACCTATCCTACCCTCGATCCTATCCTATCCTCCATCCTATCCTATCCTCTATCAGATCCTCTATCCTATACTAGCCTCTACCTTATAATCTCCCCTATCCTATCCAATTACCTATCCGATCCTCTATCCTATCCTATCCTCTATCCGATCGTATCCTCTATCAGATCCTCTATCCTATCCTATCATCTATCCTATCCTCTATCGTATCCTATCCTATCCTCTTTCCTATCCTATCCTCTATCCTATCCTCTACACCATCCTCTATCCTATCCTATCCTCGATCCGATCCTCTATCCTATCCTGTCTTTTATCCTATCCTATCGTCTATCCTATCCTGTCTTTTATCCTATCCTATCCTCTATCCTATCCTATCCTCTATCCTATACTATCCTCTAACTTATCCTATCATCTATCCTATCCAATTACCTATCCTATCCTCTAACCTATCCTTTCCTCTATCCTATCCTATCCTCTATCCGATCCTCTATCCTATCCTCTATCGTATCCTATCCTATCCTCTTTCCTATCCTATCCTCTATCCTATCCTATCCTCTATCCTATCCTCTATACCATCCTCTATCCTATCCTATCCTCTATCCGATCCTCTATCCTATCCTATCCTCTATAATATCGTTTACTCTATCATATCCTATCCTCTATCCTATAATATCATCTATCCTATTCTATCCTCTATCCCATCCTATCCTCTATCCTATCCTATCCTCTATCCTATCCTCTCCTCTATCCTATCCTATCCTGTATCCCATCCTATCCTCTGTCCTATCCTACCCTCTTTCCTATCCTATCCTCTATCCTATCCTATCCTCTATCCTATCCTATCCTCTATCCCATCCTATCCTCTATCCTATACTATCCTCTAACTTATCCTATCCTCTATCCTATCCTCTATCCTATCCTTTCCTCTATCAGATCCTCTATCGTATCCTATCATCTATCCTATCCTCTTTCGTATCCTATCCTATCCTCTTTCCAATCCTATCCTCTATCCTATCCTATCCTCTATCCTATCCTCTATACCATCCTTTATCCTATCCTATCCTCTATCCGATCCTCTATCCTATCCTATCCTCTATAATATCGTTTACTCTATCATATCCTATCCTCTATCCTATAATATCATCTATCCTATTCTATCCTCTATCCTATCCTATCCTCTATCCTATCCTATCCTCTATCCTATCCTCTCCTCTATCCTATCCTATAGTCTATCCTCTATCCTATCCTACCCTCTTTCCTATCCTATCATCTATCCTATCCTATCTTCTATCCTATCCTTTCCTCTAACCTATCCTATCCTCTATCCTATCCTATCCTCTATCCTATCCTCTATGCTATCCTATCCTATCCTCTATCCTATCCTATCCTATCCACTATCCTATCCTATCCTCTATCCTTTCCTATCCTCTATCCTATCCTATCCTCTATCCTATCCTCTATCCTATCCTATCCTCTATCCTATCCTATTCCCTATCCTATCCTCTATCCTATACTATCCTCTAACTTATCCTATCCTCTATCCTATCCAATTACCTATCCTATCCTCTATCCTATCCTTTCCTCTATCCTATCCTATCCTCTATCCGATCCCCTATCCTATCCTCTATCCTATCCTCTATCCTATCCTATCCGATCCTCTATCCTATCCTCTATCCTATCCTATCCGATCCTCTATCCTATCCTCTATCCTATACTATCCTCTACCATATCCTATCCTCTATAATATCCAATTACCTATCCTACCCTCGATCCTATCCTATCCTCCATCCTATCCTATCCTCTATCAGATCCTCTATCCTATACTAGCCTCTACCTTATAATCTCCCCTATCCTATCCAATTACCTATCCGATCCTCTATCCTATCCTATCCTCTATCCTATCCTCTATACCATCCTCTATCCTATCCTATCCTCGATCCGATCCTCTATCCTACCCTATCCTCTTTAATATCGTTTACTCTATCATATCCTATCCTCTATCCTATAATATCATCTATCCTATCCTATCCTCTATCCTATCCTGTCTTTTATCCTATCCTATCCTCTATCCTATCCTGTCTTTTATCCTATCCTATCCTCTATCCTATCCTATCCTCTATCCTATACTATCCTCTAACTTATCCTATCATCTATCCTATCCAATTACCTATCCTATCCTCTAACCTATCCTTTCCTCTATCCTATCCTATCCTCTATCCGATCCTCTATCCTATCCTCTATCCTATCCTATCCGATCCTCTATCCTATCCTCTATCCTATACTATCCTCTACCTTATCCTATCCTCTATCCTATCCAATTACCTATCCTATCCTCGATCCTATCCTATCCTCCATCCTATCCTATATTCTATCAGATCCTCTATCCTATACTAGCCTCTACCTTACCCTCTCCCCTATCCTATCCAATTACCTATCCGATCCTCTATCCTATCCTATCCTCTATCCGATCGTATCCTCTATCAGATCATCTATCCTATCCTATCATCTATCCTATCCTCTATCGTATCCTATCCTATCCTCTTTCCTATCCTATCCTCTATCCTATCCTATCCTCTATCCTATCCTCTATACCATCCTCTATCCTATCCTATCCTCTATCCGATCCTCTATCCTATCCTATCCTCTATAATATCGTTTACTCTATCATATCCTATCCTCTATCCTATAATATCATCTATCCTATTCTATCCTCTATCCTATCCTACCCTCTTTCCTATCCTATCATCTATCCTATCCTCTCCTCTATCCTATCCTATAGTCTATCCTCTATCCTATCCTACCCTCTTTCCTATCCTATCATCTATCCCATCCTATCTTCTATCCTATCCTTTCCTCTAACCTATACTATCCTCTATCCTATCCTATCCTCTATCCTATCCTCTATGCTATCCTATCCTATCCTCTATCCTATCCTATCCTATCCACTATCCTATCCTATCCTCTATCCTTTCCTATCCTCTATCCTATCGTATCCTCTATCCTATCCTCTATCCTATCCTATCCTCTATCCTATCCTCTATCCTATCCTATCCTCTATCCTATCCTATTCCCTATCCTATCCTCTATCCTATACTATCCTCTAACTTATCCTATCCTCTATCCTATCCAATTACCTATCCTATCCTCTATCCTATCCTTTCCTCTATCCTATCCTATCCTCTATCCGATCCCCTATCCTATCCTCTACCCTATCCTCTATCCTATCCTATCCGATCCTCTATCCTATCCTCTATCCTATACTATCCTCTACCATATCCTATCCTCTATAATATCCAATTACCTATCCTACCCTCGATCCTATCCTATCCTCCATCCTATCCTATCCTCTATCAGATCCTCTATCCTATACTAGCCTCTACCTTATAATCTCCCCTATCCTATCCAATTACCTATCCGATCCTCTATCCTATCCTATCCTCTATCCTATCCTCTATACCATCCTCTATCCTATCCTATCCTCGATCCGATCCTCTATCCTACCCTATCCTCTTTAATATCGTTTACTCTATCATATCCTATCCTCTATCCTATAATATCATCTATCCTATCCTATCCTCTATCCTATCCTGTCTTTTATCCTATCCTATCCTCTATCCTATCCTGTCTTTTATCCTATCCTATCCTCTATCCTATCCTATCCTCTATCCTATACTATCCTCGAACTTATCCTATCATCTATCCTATCCAATTACCTATCCTATCCTCTAACCTATCCTTTCCTCTATCCTATCCTATCCTCTATCCGATCCTCTATTCTATCCTCTATCCTATCCTATCCGATCCTCTATCCTATCCTCTATCCTATACTATCCTCTACCTTATCCTATCCTCTATCCTATCCAATTACCTATCCTATCCTCGATCCTATCCTATCCTCCATCCTATCCTATATTCTATCAGATCCTCTATCCTATACTAGCCTCTACCTTACCCTCTCCCCTATCCTATCCAATTACCTATCCGATCCTCTGTCCTATCCTATCCTCTATCCGATCGTATCCTCTATCAGATCCTCTATCCTATCCTATCATCTATCCTATCCTCTATCGTATCCTATCCTATCCTCTTTCCTATCCTATCCTCTATCCTATCCTATCCTCTATCCTATCCTCTATACCATCCTCTATCCTATCCTATCCTCTATCCGATCCTCTATCCTATCCTATCCTCTATAATATCGTTTACTCTATCATATCCTATCCTCTATCCTATAATATCATCTATCCTATTCTATCCTCTATCCTATCCTACCCTCTTTCCTATCCTATCATCTATCCTATCCTATCTTCTATCCTATCCTTTCCTCTATCCTATCCTATCCTCTATCCTATCCTATCCTCTATCCGATCCTCTATCCTATCCTATCCTCTATCCTATCCTCTATCATATCCTATCATATCCTATCCTATCCTCTATCCTATCCTATCCTATCCTCTATCCTATCCTATCCTATCCTATCCTCTATCCTAACCTATTCTCTATCCTATCCTATCATCTATCCTATTCTATCCTCTATCCTATCCTATCCTCTATCCTATCCTATCCTATCCTTTATCCTATCCTATCCTCTATCCTATCCTATCCTCTATCCTATACTATCCTCTAACTTATCCTATCCTCTATCCTATCCAATTACCTATCCTATCCTCTATCCTATCCTATCCGATCCTCTATCCTATCCTCTATCCTATACTATCCTCTACCATATCCTATCCTCTATCCTATCCAATTACCTATCCTACCCTCGATCCTATCCTATCCTCCATCCTATCCTATCCTCTATCAGATCCTCTATCCTATAGTAGCCTCTACCTTACCCTCTCCCCTATCCTATCCAATTACCTATCCGATCCTCTATCCTATCCTATCCTCTATCCGATCGTATCCTCTATCAGATCCTCTATCCTATCCTATCATCTATCCTATCCTGTATCGTACCCTATCCTATCCTCTTTCCTATCCTATCCTCTATCCTATCCTATCCTCTATCCTATCCTCTATACCATCCTCTATCCTATCCTATCCTCTATCCGATCCTCTATCCTATCCTATCCTCTATAATATCGTTTACTCTATCATATCCTATCCTCTATCCTATCCTCTATCATATCCTATCATATCCTATCCTATCCTCTATCCTATCCTATCCTATCCTCTATCCTATCCTATCCTATCCTATCCTCTATCCTATCCTATTCTCTATCCTATCCTATCATCTATCCAATTCTATCCTCTATCCTATCCTATCCTATATCCTATCCTATCCTATACTAGCCTCTACCTTATAATCTCCCCTATCCTATCCAATTACCTATCCGATCCTCTATCCTATCCTATCCTCTATCCTATCCTCTATACCATCCTCTATCCTATCCTATCCTCGATCCGATCCTCTATCCTACCCTATCCTCTTTAATATCGTTTACTCTATCATATCCTATCCTCTATCCTATAATATCATCTATCCTATCCTATCCTCTATCCTATCCTGTCTTTTATCCTATCCTATCCTCTATCCTATCCTGTCTTTTATCCTATCCTATCCTCTATCCTATCCTATCCTCTATCCTATACTATCCTCGAACTTATCCTATCATCTATCCTATCCAATTACCTATCCTATCCTCTAACCTATCCTTTCCTCTATCCTATCCTATCCTCTATCCGATCCTCTATTCTATCCTCTATCCTATCCTATCCGATCCTCTATCCTATCCTCTATCCTATACTATCCTCTACCTTATCCTATCCTCTATCCTATCCAATTACCTATCCTATCCTCGATCCTATCCTATCCTCCATCCTATCCTATATTCTATCAGATCCTCTATCCTATACTAGCCTCTACCTTACCCTCTCCCCTATCCTATCCAATTACCTATCCGATCCTCTATCCTATCCTATCCTCTATCCGATCGTATCCTCTATCAGATCCTCTATCCTATCCTATCATCTATCCTATCCTCTATCGTATCCTATCCTATCCTCTTTCCTATCCTATCCTCTATCCTATCCTATCCTCTATCCTATCCTCTATACCATCCTCTATCCTATCCTATCCTCTATCCGATCCTCTATCCTATCCTATCCTCTATAATATCGTTTACTCTATCATATCCTATCCTCTATCCTATAATATCATCTATCCTATTCTATCCTCTATCCTATCCTACCCTCTTTCCTATCCTATCATCTATCCTATCCTATCTTCTATCCTATCCTTTCCTCTATCCTATCCTATCCTCTATCCTATCCTATCCTCTATCCGATCCTCTATCCTATCCTATCCTCTATCCTATCCTCTATCATATCCTATCATATCCTATCCTACCCTCTATCCTATCCTATCCTATCCTCTATCCTATCCTATCCTATCCTATCCTCTATCCTATCCTATTCTCTATCCTATCCTATCATCTATCCTATTCTATCCTCTATCCTATCCTATCCTCTATCCTATCCTATCCTATCCTTTATCCTATCCTATCCTCTATCCTATCCTATCCTCTATCCTATACTATCCTCTAACTTATCCTATCCTCTATCCTATCCAATTACCTATCCTATCCTCTATCCTATCCTATCCGATCCTCTATCCTATCCTCTATCCTATACTATCCTCTACCATATCCTATCCTCTATCCTATCCAATTACCTATCCTACCCTCGATCCTATCCTATCCTCCATCCTATCCTATCCTCTATCAGATCCTCTATCCTATAGTAGCCTCTACCTTACCCTCTCCCCTATCCTATCCAATTACCTATCCGATCCTCTATCCTATCCTATCCTCTATCCGATCGTATCCTCTATCAGATCCTCTATCCTATCCTATCATCTATCCTATCCTGTATCGTACCCTATCCTATCCTCTTTCCTATCCTATCCTCTATCCTATCCTATCCTCTATCCTATCCTCTATACCATCCTCTATCCTATCCTATCCTCTATCCGATCCTCTATCCTATCCTATCCTCTATAATATCGTTTACTCTATCATATCCTATCCTCTATCCTATCCTCTATCATATCCTATCATATCCTATCCTATCCTCTATCCTATCCTATCCTATCCTCTATCCTATCCTATCCTATCCTATCCTCTATCCTATCCTATTCTCTATCCTATCCTATCATCTATCCTATTCTATCCTCTATCCTATCCTATCCTCTATCCTATCCTATCCTATCCTTTATCCTATCCTATCCTCTATCCTATCCTATCCTCTATCCTATACTATCCTCTAACTTATCCTATCCTCTATCCTATCCAATTACCTATCCTATCCTCTATCCTATCCTATCCGATCCTCTATCCTATCCTCTATCCTATACTATCCTCTACCATATCCTATCCTCTATCCTATCCAATTACCTATCCTACCCTCGATCCTATCCTATCCTCCATCCTATCCTATCCTCTATCAGATCCTCTATCCTATAGTAGCCTCTACCTTACCCTCTCCCCTATCCTATCCAATTACCTATCCGATCCTCTATCCTATCCTATCCTCTATCCGATCGTATCCTCTATCAGATCCTCTATCCTATCCTATCATCTATCCTATCCTGTATCGTACCCTATCCTATCCTCTTTCCTATCCTATCCTCTATCCTATCCTATCCTCTATCCTATCCTCTATACCATCCTCTATCCTATCCTATCCTCTATCCGATCCTCTATCCTATCCTATCCTCTATAATATCGTTTACTCTATCATATCCTATCCTCTATCCAATAATATCATCTATCCTATTCTATCCTCTATCCTATCCTATCCTCTATCCTATCCTATCCTCTATCCTATCCTCTCCTCTATCCTATCCTATCCTCTATCCTATCCTATAGTCTATCCTCTATCCTATCCTACCCTCTTTCCTATCCTATCATCTATCCTATCCTATCTTCTATCCTATCCTTTCCTCTATCCTATCCTATCCTCTATCCTATCCTATCCTCTATCCGATCCTCTGTCCTATCCTATCCTCTATCCTATCCTCTATCCTACTCTATCCTCTATCCTATCCTATCCTCTATCCTATCCTATCCTCTATCCGATCCTCTATCCTATCCTATCCTCTATCCTATCCTCTATCATATCCTATCATATCCTATCCTATCCTCTATCCTATCCTATCCTATCCTATCCTCTATCCTATCCTATTCTCTATCCTATCCTATCATCTATCCTATTCTATCCTCTATCCTATCCTATCCTCTATCCTATCCTATCCTTTATCCTATCCTATCCTCTATCCTATCCTATCCTCTATCCTATACTATCCTCTAACTTATCCTATCCTCTATCCTATCCAATTACCTATCCTATCCTCTATCCTATCCTTTCCTCTATCCTATCCTATCCTCTATCCGATCCCCTATCCTATCCTCTATCCTATCCTCTATCCTATCCTATCCGATCCTCTATCCTATCCTCTATCCTATACTATCCTCTACCATATCCTATCCTCTATCCTATCCAATTACCTATCCTACCCTCGATCCTATCCTATCCTCCATCCTATCCTATCCTCTATCAGATCCTCTATCCTATACTAGCCTCTACCTTATAATCTCCCCTATCCTATCCAATTACCTATCCGATCCTCTATCCTATCCTATCCTCTATCCGATCGTATCCTCTATCAGATCCTCTATCCTATCCTATCATCTATCCTATCCTCTATCGTATCCTATCCTATCCTCTTTCCTATCCTATCCTCTATCCTATCCTATCCTCTATCCTATCCTCTATACCATCCTCTATCCTATCCTATCCTCGATCCGATCCTCTATCCTATCCTATCCTCTATAATATCGTTTACTCTATCATATCCTATCCTCTATCCTATAATATCATCTATCCTATCCTATCCTCTATCCTATCCTGTCTTTTATCCTATCCTATCCACTATCCTATCCTGTCTTTTATCCTATCCTATCCTCTATCCTATCCTATCCTCTATCCTATACTATCCTCTAACTTATCCTATCATCTATCCTATCCAATTACCTATCCTATCCTCTAACCTATCCTTTCCTCTATCCTATCCTATCCTCTATCCGATCCTCTATCCTATCCTCTATCCTATCCTATCCGATCCTCTATCCTATCCTCTATCCTATACTATCCTCTACCTTATCCTATCCTCTATCCTATCCAATTACCTATCCTATCCTCGATCCTATCCTATCCTCCATCCTATCCTATCCTCTATCAGATCCTCTATCCTATAGTAGCCTCTACCTTACCCTCTCCCCTATCCTATCCAATTACCTATCCGATCCTCTATCCTATCCTATCCTCTATCCGATCGTATCCTCTATCAGATCCTCTATCCTATCCTATCATCTATCCTATCCTCTATCGTATCCTATCCTATCCTCTTTCCTATCCTATCCTCTATCCTATCCTATCCTCTATCCTATCCTCTATACCATCCTCTATCCTATCCTATCCTCTATCCGATCCTCTATCCTATCCTATCCTCTATAATATCGTTTACTCTATCATATCCTATCCTCTATCCTATAATATCATCTATCCTATTCTATCCTCTATCCCATCCTATCCTCTATCCTATCCTATCCTCTATCCTATCCTCTCCTCTATCCTATCCTATCCTCTATCCCATCCTATCCTCTGTCCTATCCTATCCTCTATCCTTTCCTATCCTCTATCCTATCCTATCCTCTATCCTATCCTCTATCCTATCCTATCCTCTATCCTATCCTATTCCCTATCCTATCCTCTAACCTATACTATCCTCTAACTTATCCTATCCTCTATCCTATCCAATTACCTATCCTATCCTCTATCCTATCCTTTCCTCTATCCTATCCTATCCTCCATCCTATCCTATCCTCTATCAGATCCTCTATCCTATACTAGCCTCTACCTTATAATCTCCCCTATCCTATCCAATTACCTATCCGATCCTCTATCCTATCCTATCCTCTATCCTATCCTCTATACCATCCTCTATCCTATCCTATCCTCGATCCGATCCTCTATCCTACCCTATCCTCTTTAATATCGTTTACTCTATCATATCCTATCCTCTATCCTATAATATCATCTATCCTATACTATCCTCTATCCTATCCTGTCTTTTATCCTATCCTATCCTCTATCCTATCCTGTCTCTTATCCTATCCTATCCTCTATCCTATCCTATCCTCTATCCTATACTATCCTCTAACTTATCCTATCATCTATCCTATCCAATTACCTATCCTATCCTCTACCCTATCCTTTCCTCTATCCTATCCTATCCTCTATCCGATCCTCTATCCTATCCTCTATCCTATCCTATCCGATCCTCTATCCTATCCTCTATCCTATACTATCCTCTACCTTATCCTATCCTCTATCCTATCCAATTACCTATCCTATCCTCGATCCTATCCTATCCTCCATCCTATCCTATCCTCTATCAGATCCTCTATCCTATACTAGCCTCTACCTTACCCTCTCCCCTATCCTATCCAATTACCTATCCGATCCTCTATCCTATCCTATCCTCTATCCTATCCTTTCCTCTATCCTATCCTATCCTCTATCCGATCCCCTATCCTATCCTCTATCCTATCCTCTATCCTATCCTATCCGATCCTCTATCCTATCCTCTATCCTATACTATCCTCTACCATATCCTATCCTCTATCCTATCCAATTACCTATCCTACCCTCGATCCTATCCTATCCTCCATCCTATCCTATCCTCTATCAGATCCTCTATCCTATACTAGCCTCTACCTTATAATCTCCCCTATCCTATCCAATTACCTATCCGATCCTCTATCCTATCCTATCCTCTATCCGATCGTATCCTCTATCAGATCCTCTATCCTATCCTATCATCTATCCTATCCTCTATCGTATCCTATCCTATCCTCTTTCCTATCCTATCCTCTATCCTATCCTATCCTCTATCCTATCCTCTATACCATCCTCTATCCTATCCTATCCTCGATCCGATCCTCTATCCTATCCTATCCTCTATAATATCGTTTACTCTATCATATCCTATCCTCTATCCTATAATATCATCTATCCTATCCTATCCTCTATCCTATCCTGTCTTTTATCCTATCCTATCCACTATCCTATCCTGTCTTTTATCCTATCCTATCCTCTATCCTATCCTATCCTCTATCCTATACTATCCTCTAACTTATCCTATCATCTATCCTATCCAATTACCTATCCTATCCTCTAACCTATCCTTTCCTCTATCCTATCCTATCCTCTATCCGATCCTCTATCCTATCCTCTATCCTATCCTATCCGATCCTCTATCCTATCCTCTATCCTATACTATCCTCTACCTTATCCAATCCTCTATCCTATCCAATTACCTATCCTATCCTCGATCCTATCCTATCCTCCATCCTATCCTATCCTCTATCAGATCCTCTATCCTATAGTAGCCTCTACCTTACCCTCTCCCCTATCCTATCCAATTACCTATCCGATCCTCTATCCTATCCTATCCTCTATCCGATCGTATCCTCTATCAGATCCTCTATCCTATCCTATCATCTATCCTATCCTCTATCGTATCCTATCCTATCCTCTTTCCTATCCTATCCTCTATCCTATCCTATCCTCTATCCTATCCTCTATACCATCCTCTATCCTATCCTATCCTCTATCCGATCCTCTATCCTATCCTATCCTCTATAATATCGTTTACTCTATCATATCCTATCCTCTATCCTATAATATCATCTATCCTATTCTATCCTCTATCCCATCCTATCCTCTATCCTATCCTATCCTCTATCCTATCCTCTCCTCTATCCTATCCTATCCTCTATCCCATCCTATCCTCTGTCCTATCCTATCCTCTATCCTTTCCTATCCTCTATCCTATCCTATCCTCTATCCTATCCTCTATCCTATCCTCTATCCTATCCTATCCTCTATCCTATCCTATTCCCTATCCTATCCTCTATCCTATACTATCCTCTAACTTATCCTATCCTCTATCCTATCCAATTACCTATCCTATCCTCTATCCTATCCTTTCCTCTATCCTATCCTATCCTCCATCCTATCCTATCCTCTATCAGATCCTCTATCCTATACTAGCCTCTACCTTATAATCTCCCCTATCCTATCCAATTACCTATCCGATCCTCTATCCTATCCTATCCTCTATCCTATCCTCTATACCATCCTCTATCCTATCCTATCCTCGATCCGATCCTCTATCCTACCCTATCCTCTTTAATATCGTTTACTCTATCATATCCTATCCTCTATCCTATAATATCATCTATCCTATACTATCCTCTATCCTATCCTGTCTTTTATCCTATCCTATCCTCTATCCTATCCTGTCTCTTATCCTATCCTATCCTCTATCCTATCCTATCCTCTATCCTATACTATCCTCTAACTTATCCTATCATCTATCCTATCCAATTACCTATCCTATCCTCTACCCTATCCTTTCCTCTATCCTATCCTATCCTCTATCCGATCCTCTATCCTATCCTCTATCCTATCCTATCCGATCCTCTATCCTATCCTCTATCCTATACTATCCTCTACCTTATCCTATCCTCTATCCTATCCAATTACCTATCCTATCCTCGATCCTATCCTATCCTCCATCCTATCCTATCCTCTATCAGATCCTCTATCCTATACTAGCCTCTACCTTACCCTCTCCCCTATCCTATCCAATTACCTATCCGATCCTCTATCCTATCCTATCCTCTATCCTATCCTTTCCTCCATCCTATCCTATCCTCTATCCGATCCCCTATCCTATCCTCTATCCTATCCTCTATCCTATCCTATCCGATCCTCTATCCTATCCTCTATCCTATACTATCCTCTACCATATCCTATCCTCTATCCTATCCAATTACCTATCCTACCCTCGATCCTATCCTATCCTCCATCCTATCCTATCCTCTATCAGATCCTCTATCCTATACTAGCCTCTACCTTATAATCTCCCCTATCCTATCCAATTACCTATCCGATCCTCTATCCTATCCTATCCTCTATCCGATCGTATCCTCTATCAGATCCTCTATCCTATCCTATCATCTATCCTATCCTCTATCGTATCCTATCCTATCCTCTTTCCTATCCTATCCTCTATCCTATCCTATCCTCTATCCTATCCTCTATACCATCCTCTATCCTATCCTATCCTCGATCCGATCCTCTATCCTATCCTATCCTCTATAATATCGTTTACTCTATCATATCCTATCCTCTATCCTATAATATCATCTATCCTATCCTATCCTCTATCCTATCCTGTCTTTTATCCTATCCTATCCACTATCCTATCCTGTCTTTTATCCTATCCTATCCTCTATCCTATCCTATCCTCTATCCTATACTATCCTCTAACTTATCCTATCATCTATCCTATCCAATTACCTATCCTATCCTCTAACCTATCCTTTCCTCTATCCTATCCTATCCTCTATCCGATCCTCTATCCTATCCTCTATCCTATCCTATCCGATCCTCTATCCTATCCTCTATCCTATACTATCCTCTACCTTATCCTATCCTCTATCCTATCCAATTACCTATCCTATCCTCGATCCTATCCTATCCTCCATCCTATCCTATCCTCTATCAGATCCTCTATCCTATAGTAGCCTCTACCTTACCCTCTCCCCTATCCTATCCAATTACCTATCCGATCCTCTATCCTATCCTATCCTCTATCCGATCGTATCCTCTATCAGATCCTCTATCCTATCCTATCATCTATCCTATCCTCTATCGTATCCTATCCTATCCTCTTTCCTATCCTATCCTCTATCCTATCCTATCCTCTATCGTATCCTCTATACCATCCTCTATCCTATCCTATCCTCTATCCGATCCTCTATCCTATCCTATCCTCTATAATATCGTTTACTCTATCATATCCTATCCTCTATCCTATAATATCATCTATCCTATTCTATCCTCTATCCCATCCTATCCTCTATCCTATCCTATCCTCTATCCTATCCTCTCCTCTATCCTATCCTATCCTCTATCCCATCCTATCCTCTGTCCTATCCTATCCTCTATCCTTTCCTATCCTCTATCCTATCCTATCCTCTATCCTATCCTCTATCCTATCCTATCCTCTATCCTATCCTATTCCCTATCCTATCCTCTATCCTATACTATCCTCTAACTTATCCTATCCTCTATCCTATCCAATTACCTATCCTATCCTCTATCCTATCCTTTCCTCTATCCTATCCTATCCTCCATCCTATCCTATCCTCTATCAGATCCTCTATCCTATACTAGCCTCTACCTTATAATCTCCCCTATCCTATCCAATTACCTATCCGATCCTCTATCCTATCCTAACCTCTATCCTATCCTCTATACCATCCTCTATCCTATCCTATCCTCGATCCGATCCTACCCTATCCTCTTTAATATCGTTTACTCTATCATATCCTATCCTCTATCCTATAATATCATCTATCCTATACTATCCTCTATCCTATCCTGTCTTTTATCCTATCCTATCCTCCATCCTATCCTGTCTTTTATCCTATCCTATCCTCTATCCTATCCTATCCTCTATCCTATACTATCCTCTAACTTATCCTATCATCTATCCTATCCAATTACCTATCCTATCCTCTACCCTATCCTTTCCTCTATCCTATCCTATCCTCTATCCGATCCTCTATCCTATCCTCTATCCTATCCTATCCGATCCTCTATCCTATCCTCTATTCTATACTATCCTCTACCTTATCCTATCCTCTATCCTATCCAATTACCTATCCTATCCTCGATCCTATCCTATCCTCCATCCTATCCTATCCTCTATCAGATCCTCTATCCTATACTAGCCTCTACCTTACCCTCTCCCCTATCCTATCCAATTACCTATCCGATCCTCTATCCTATCCTATCCTCTATCCGATCGTATCCTCTATCAGATCCTCTATCCTATCCTATCATCTATCCTATCCTCTATCGTATCCTATCCTATCCTCTTTCCTATCCTATCCTCTATCCTATCCTATCCTCTATCCTATCCTCTATACCATCCTCTATCCTATCCTATCCTCTATCCGATCCTCTATCCTATCCTATCCTCTATAATATCGTTTACTCTATCATATCCTATCCTCTATCCTATAATATCATCTATCCTATTCTATCCTCTATCCTATCCTATCCTCTATCCTATCCTATCCTCTATCCTATCCTCTCCTCTATCCTATCCTATCCTCTATCCTATCCTATAGTCTATCCTCTATCCTATCCTACCCTCTTTCCTATCCTATCATCTATCCTATCCTATCTTCTATCCTATCCTTTCCTCTATCCTATCCTATCCTCTATCCTATCCTATCCTCTATCCGATCCTCTGTCCTATCCTATCCTCTATCCTATCCTCTATCCTACTCTATCCTCTATCCTATCCTATCCTCTATCCTATCCTATCCTCTATCCTATCCTATCCTCTATCCGATCCTCTATCCTATCCTATCCTCTACCCTATCCTATCCTCTATTATATCCTATCCTCTATCCTATCCTATCCTATCCTCTATCCTATCCTCTATCCTATCCTATCCTCTATCCTATCCTCTATACCATCCTCTATCCTATCCCATCCTCTATCCGATCCTCTATCCTATCCTATCCTCTATAATATCGTTTACTCTATCATATCCTATCCTCTATCCTATAATATCATCTATCCTATTCTATCCTCTATCCCATCCTATCCTCTATACTATCCTATCCTCTATCCTATCCTCTCCTCTATCCTATCCTATCCTCTATCCCATCCTATCCTCTGTCCTATCCTATCCTCTATCCTTTCCTATCCTCTATCCTATCCTATCCTCTATCCTATCCTCTATCCTATCCTATCCTCTATCCTATCCTATTCCCTATCCTATCCTCTATCCTATACTATCCTCTAACTTATCCTATCCTGTATCCTATCCAATTACCTATCCTATCCTCTATCCTATCCTTTCCTCTATCCTATCCTATCCTCCATCCTATCCTATCCTCTATCAGATCCTCTATCCTATACTAGCCTCTACCTTATAATCTCCCCTATCCTATCCAATTACCTATCCGATCCTCTATCCTATCCTATCCTCTATCCTATCCTCTATACCATCCTCTATCCTATCCTATCCTCGATCCGATCCTCTATCCTACCCTATCCTCTTTAATATCGTTTACTCTATCATATCCTATCCTCTATCCTATAATATCATCTATCCTATACTATCCTCTATCCTATCCTGTCTTTTATCCTATCCTATCCTCTATCCTATCCTGTCTTTTATCCTATCCTATCCTCTATCCTATCCTATCCTCTATCCTATACTATCCTCTAACTTATCCTATCATCTATCCTATCCAATTACCTATCCTATCCTCTACCCTATCCTTTCCTCTATCCTATCCTATCCTCTATCCGATCCTCTATCCTATCCTCTATCCTATCCTATCCGATCCTCTATCCTATCCTCTATCCTATACTATCCTCTACCTTATCCTATCCTCTATCCTATCCAATTACCTATCCTATCCTCGATCCTATCGTATCCTCCATCCTATCCTATCCTCTATCAGATCCTCTATCCTATACTAGCCTCTACCTTACCCTCTCCCCTATCCTATCCAATTACCTATCCGATCCTCTATCCTATCCTATCCTCTATCCGATCGTATCCTCTATCAGATCCTCTATCCTATCCTATCATCTATCCTATCCTCTATCGTATCCTATCCTATCCTCTTTCCTATCCTATCCTCTATCCTATCCTATCCTCTATCCTATCCTCTATACCATCCTCTATCCTATCCTATCCTCTATCCTATCCTATCCTCTATAATATCGTTTACTCTATCATATCCTATCCTCTATCCTATAATATCATCTATCCTATTCTATCCTCTATCCTATCCTATCCTCTATCCTATCCTATCCTCTATCCTATCCTCTCCTCTATCCTATCCTATCCTCTATCCTATCCTATAGTCTATCCTCTATCCTATCCTACCCTCTTTCCTATCCTATCATCTATCCTATCCTATCTTCTATCCTATCCTTTCCTCTATCCTATCCTATCCTCTATCCTATCCTATCCTCTATCCGATCCTCTGTCCTATCCTATCCTCTATCCTATCCTCTATCCTACTCTATCCTCTATCCTATCCTATCCTCTATCCTATCCTATCCTCTATCCTTTCCTATCCTCTATCCTATCCTATCCTCTATCCTATCCTCTATCCTATCCTATCCTCTATCCTATCCTATTCCCTATCCTATCCTCTATCCTATACTATCCTCTAACTTATCCTATCCTCTATCCTATCCAATTACCTATCCTATCCTCTATCCTATCCTTTCCTCTATCCTATCCTATCCTCCATCCTATCCTATCCTCTATCAGATCCTCTATCCTATACTAGCCTCTACCTTATAATCTCCCCTATCCTATCCAATTACCTATCCGATCCTCTATCCTATCCTAACCTCTATCCTATCCTCTATACCATCCTCTATCCTATCCTATCCTCGATCCGATCCTACCCTATCCTCTTTAATATCGTTTACTCTATCATATCCTATCCTCTATCCTATAATATCATCTATCCTATACTATCCTCTATCCTATCCTGTCTTTTATCCTATCCTATCCTCCATCCTATCCTGTCTTTTATCCTATCCTATCCTCTATCCTATCCTATCCTCTATCCTATACTATCCTCTAACTTATCCTATCATCTATCCTATCCAATTACCTATCCTATCCTCTACCCTATCCTTTCCTCTATCCTATCCTATCCTCTATCCGATCCTCTATCCTATCCTCTATCCTATCCTATCCGATCCTCTATCCTATCCTCTATTCTATACTATCCTCTACCTTATCCTATCCTCTATCCTATCCAATTACCTATCCTATCCTCGATCCTATCCTATCCTCCATCCTATCCTATCCTCTATCAGATCCTCTATCCTATACTAGCCTCTACCTTACCCTCTCCCCTATCCTATCCAATTACCTATCCGATCCTCTATCCTATCCTATCCTCTATCCGATCGTATCCTCTATCAGATCCTCTATCCTATCCTATCATCTATCCTATCCTCTATCGTATCCTATCCTATCCTCTTTCCTATCCTATCCTCTATCCTATCCTATCCTCTATCCTATCCTCTATACCATCCTCTATCCTATCCTATCCTCTATCCGATCCTCTATCCTATCCTATCCTCTATAATATCGTTTACTCTATCATATCCTATCCTCTATCCTATAATATCATCTATCCTATTCTATCCTCTATCCTATCCTATCCTCTATCCTATCCTATCCTCTATCCTATCCTCTCCTCTATCCTATCCTATCCTCTATCCTATCCTATAGTCTATCCTCTATCCTATCCTACCCTCTTTCCTATCCTATCATCTATCCTATCCTATCTTCTATCCTATCCTTTCCTCTATCCTATCCTATCCTCTATCCTATCCTATCCTCTATCCGATCCTCTGTCCTATCCTATCCTCTATCCTATCCTCTATCCTACTCTATCCTCTATCCTATCCTATCCTCTATCCTATCCTATCCTCTATCCTATCCTATCCTCTATCCGATCCTCTATCCTATCCTATCCTCTACCCTATCCTATCCTCTATTATATCCTATCCTCTATCCTATCCTATCCTATCCTCTATCCTATCCTCTATCCTATCCTATCCTCTATCCTATCCTCTATACCATCCTCTATCCTATCCCATCCTCTATCCGATCCTCTATCCTATCCTATCCTCTATAATATCGTTTACTCTATCATATCCTATCCTCTATCCTATAATATCATCTATCCTATTCTATCCTCTATCCCATCCTATCCTCTATACTATCCTATCCTCTATCCTATCCTCTCCTCTATCCTATCCTATCCTCTATCCCATCCTATCCTCTGTCCTATCCTATCCTCTATCCTTTCCTATCCTCTATCCTATCCTATCCTCTATCCTATCCTCTATCCTATCATATCCTCTATCCTATCCTATTCCCTATCCTATCCTCTATCCTATACTATCCTCTAACTTATCCTATCCTGTATCCTATCCAATTACCTATCCTATCCTCTATCCTATCCTTTCCTCTATCCTATCCTGTCCTCCATCCTATCCTATCCTCTATCAGATCCTCTATCCTATACTAGCCTCTACCTTATAATCTCCCCTATCCTATCCAATTACCTATCCGATCCTCTATCCTATCCTATCCTCTATCCTATCCTCTATACCATCCTCTATCCTATCCTATCCTCGATCCGATCCTCTATCCTACCCTATCCTCTTTAATATCGTTTACTCTATCATATCCTATCCTCTATCCTATAATATCATCTATCCTATACTATCCTCTATCCTATCCTGTCTTTTATCCTATCCTATCCTCTATCCTATCCTGTCTTTTATCCTATCCTATCCTCTATCCTATCCTATCCTCTATCCTATACTATCCTCTAACTTATCCTATCATCTATCCTATCCAATTACCTATCCTATCCTCTACCCTATCCTTTCCTCTATCCTATCCTATCCTCTATCCGATCCTCTATCCTATCCTCTATCCTATCCTATCCGATCCTCTATCCTATCCTCTATCCTATACTATCCTCTACCTTATCCTATCCTCTATCCTATCCAATTACCTATCCTATCCTCGATCCTATCGTATCCTCCATCCTATCCTATCCTCTATCAGATCCTCTATCCTATACTAGCCTCTACCTTACCCTCTCCCCTATCCTATCCAATTACCTATCCGATCCTCTATCCTATCCTATCCTCTATCCGATCGTATCCTCTATCAGATCCTCTATCCTATCCTATCATCTATCCTATCCTCTATCGTATCCTATCCTATCCTCTTTCCTATCCTATCCTCTATCCTATCCTATCCTCTATCCTATCCTCTATACCATCCTCTATCCTATCCTATCCTCTATCCTATCCTATCCTCTATAATATCGTTTACTCTATCATATCCTATCCTCTATCCTATAATATCATCTATCCTATTCTATCCTCTATCCTATCCTATCCTCTATCCTATCCTATCCTCTATCCTATCCTCTCCTCTATCCTATCCTATCCTCTATCCTATCCTATAGTCTATCCTCTATCCTATCCTACCCTCTTTCCTATCCTATCATCTATCCTATCCTATCTTCTATCCTATCCTTTCCTCTATCCTATCCTATCCTCTATCCTATCCTATCCTCTATCCGATCCTCTGTCCTATCCTATCCTCTATCCTATCCTCTATCCTACTCTATCCTCTATCCTATCCTATCCTCTATCCTATCCTATCCTCTATCCGATCCTCTATCCTATCCTATCCTCTATCCGATCCTCTATCCTATCCTATCCTCTATCATATCCTATCCTCTATCCGATCCTCTATCCAATCCTATCCTCTATTCTATCCTTATCCTCTATCCTATACTATCCTCTATCCGATCCTATCCTCTATCCTATACTATCCTCTAACTTATCCTATCCTCTATCCTATCCAATTACCTATCCTATCCTCTATCCTATCCTTTCCTCTATCCTATCCTATCCTCTATCCGATCCTCTATCCTATCCTCTATCCTATCCTATCCTCTATCCCATCCTATCCTCTATCCTATCCTATCCTCTATCCGATCCTCTATCCTATCCTATCCTCTACCCTATCCTATCCTCTATTATATCCTATCCTCTATCCTATCCTATCCTATCCTCTATCCGATCCTCTATCATATCCTATCCTCTATCCTACCCTATCCTCTATCCTATCCTTTCCTCAATCCTATTATATCCTCTATCCTATCCTATCCTCTATCCTATCCTATCCTATCCTATCCTCTATCCTATCCTGTCCTCTACCCTATCCTATCCTCTATCCTATTCTATCCTCTATCCTATCCTATCCTCTATCCTATCCTATCCTCTATCCTATCCTATCTTCTATCCTATCCTATCCGATCCTCTATCCTATCCTCTATCCTATACTATCCTCTACCTTATCCTATCCTCTATCCTATCCAATTACCTATCCTTTCCTCTATCCTATCCTATCCTCTATCCGATCCTCTATCCTATCCTATCCTGTATCCTATCCTATCCTCTATCAGATCCTCTATCGTATCCTATCATCTATCCTATCCTCTATCGTATCCTATCCTATCTTCTTTCCTATCCTATCCTCTATCCTATCCTATCCTCTATCCTATCCTCTATACCATCCTCTATCCTATCCTATCCTCTATCCGATCCTCTATCCTATACTATCCTCTATCCTATCCTATCCTCTATCCTATCCTATCATCTATCCTATCCTCTATCGTATCCTATCCTATCCTCTTTCCTATCCTATCCTCTATCCTATCCTATCCTCTATCCTATCCTCTATACCATCCTCTATCCTATCCTATCCTCTATCCGATCCTCTATCCTATCCTATCCTCTATAATATCGTTTACTCTATCATATCCTATCCTCTATCCTATAATATCATCTATCCTATTCTATCCTCTATCCTATCCTATCCTCTATCCTATCCTATCCTCTATCCTATCCTCTCCTCTATCCTATCCTATCCTCTATCCTATCCTATAGTCTGTCCTCTATCCTATCCTACCCTCTTTCCTATCCTATCATCTATCCTATCCTATCTTCTATCCTATCCTTTCCTCTATCCTATCCTATCCTCTATCCTATCCTATCCTCTATCCGATCCTCTGTCCTATCCTATCCTCTATCCTATCCTCTATCCTACTCTATCCTCTATCCTATCCTATCCTCTATCCTATCCTATCCTCTATCCGATCCTCTATCCTATCCTATCCTCTATCCGATCCTCTATCCTATCCTATCCTCTATCATATCCTATCCTCTATCCGATCCTCTATCCAATCCTATCCTCTATTCTATCCTTATCCTCTATCCTATACTATCCTCTATCCGATCCTATCCTCTATCCTATACTATCCTCTAACTTATCCTATCCTCTATCCTATCCAATTACCTATCCTATCCTCTATCCTATCCTTTCCTCTATCCTATCCTATCCTCTATCCGATCCTCTATCCTATCCTCTATCCTATCCTATCCTCTATCCCATCCTATCCTCTATCCTATCCTATCCTCTATCCGATCCTCTATCCTATCCTATCCTCTACCCTATCCTATCCTCTATTATATCCTATCCTCTATCCTATCCTATCCTATCCTCTATCCGATCCTCTATCATATCCTATCCTCTATCCTACCCTATCCTCTATCCTATCCTTTCCTCAATCCTATTATATCCTCTATCCTATCCTATCCTCTATCCTATCCTATCCTATCCTATCCTCTATCCTATCCTGTCCTCTACCCTATCCTATCCTCTATCCTATTCTATCCTCTATCCTATCCTATCCTCTATCCTATCCTATCCTCTATCCTATCCTATCTTCTATCCTATCCTATCCGATCCTCTATCCTATCCTCTATCCTATACTATCCTCTACCTTATCCTATCCTCTATCCTATCCAATTACCTATCCTTTCCTCTATCCTATCCTATCCTCTATCCGATCCTCTATCCTATCCTATCCTGTATCCTATCCTATCCTCTATCAGATCCTCTATCGTATCCTATCATCTATCCTATCCTCTATCGTATCCTATCCTATCCTCTTTCCTATCCTATCCTCTATCCTATCCTATCCTCTATCCTATCCTCTATACCATCCTCTATCCTATCCTATCCTCTATCCGATCCTCTATCCTATACTATCCTCTATCCTATCCTATCCTCTATCCTATCCTATCATCTATCCTCTCCTCTATCCTATCCTATCCTCTATCCTATCCTATCCTCTATCCCATCCTAACCTCTATCCTATCCTACCCTCTTTCCTATCCTATCCTCTATCCTATCCTATCCTCTATCCTATCCTATCCTCTATCCCATCCTATCCTCTATCCTTTCCTATCCTCTATCCTATCCTATAATCTATCCTATCCTCTATCCTATCCTATCCTCTATCCTATCCCCTATCCTATCCTATCCTCTATCCTATCCTCTATCCTATCCTATCCTCTATCCTATCCTCTTCTCTATCCTATCCTATCATCTATCCTATTCTATCCGCTATCCTATACTATCCTCTATCCTATCCTATCCTTTATCCTATCCTATCCTCTATCCTATCCTATCCTCTATCCTATACTATCCTCTAACTAATCCTATCCTCTATCCTATCCAATTACCTATCCTATCCTCTATCCTATCCTATCCTCTATCCTATCCTATCCTCTATCCTATCCTATCCTCTATCCTATCCTCTATCCTATACTATCCTATCCTCTATCCTATCCTATCCTCTATCCGATCCTCTGTCCTATCCTATCCACTATCCTATCCTCTATCCTACTCTATCCTCTATCCTATCCTATCCTCTATCCTATCCTATCCTCTATCCGATCCTCTATCCTATCCTATCCTCTATCCGATCCTCTATCCTATCCTATCCTCTATCATATCCTATCCTCTATCCGATCCTCTATCCAATCCTATCCTCTATTCTATACTTATCCTCTATCCTATACTATCCTCTATCCGATCCTATCCTCTATCCTATACTATCCTCTAACTTATCCTATCCTCTATCCTATCCAATTACCTATCCTATCCTCTATCCTATCCTTTCCTCTATCCTATCCTATCCTCTATCCGATCCTCTATCCTATCCTCTATCCTATCCTATCCTCTATCCCATCCTATCCTCTATCCTATCCTATCCTCTATCCGATCCTCTATCCTATCCTATCCTCTACCCTATCCTATCCTCTATTATATCCTATCCTCTATCCTATCCTATCCTATCCTCTATCCGATCCTCTATCATATCCTATCCTCTATCCTACCCTATCCTCTATCCTATCCTTTCCTCAATCCTATTATATCCTCTATCCTATCCTATCCTCTATCCTATCCTATCCTATCCTATCCTCTATCCTATCCTGTCCTCTACCCTATCCTATCCTCTATCCTATTCTATCCTCTATCCTATCCTATCCTCTATCCTATCCTATCCTCTATCCTATCCTATCTTCTATCCTATCCTATCCGATCCTCTATCCTATCCTCTATCCTATACTATCCTCTACCTTATCCTATCCTCTATCCTATCCAATTACCTATCCTTTCCTCTATCCTATCCTATCCTCTATCCGATCCTCTATCCTATCCTATCCTGTATCCTATCCTATCCTCTATCAGATCCTCTATCGTATCCTATCATCTATCCTATCCTCTATCGTATCCTATCCTATCCTCTTTCCTATCCTATCCTCTATCCTATCCTATCCTCTATCCTATCCTCTATACCATCCTCTATCCTATCCTATCCTCTATCCGATCCTCTATCCTATACTATCCTCTATCCTATCCTATCCTCTATCCTATCCTATCATCTATCCTCTCCTCTATCCTATCCTATCCTCTATCCTATCCTATCCTCTATCCCATCCTAACCTCTATCCTATCCTACCCTCTTTCCTATCCTATCCTCTATCCTATCCTATCCTCTATCCTATCCTATCCTCTATCCCATCCTATCCTCTATCCTTTCCTATCCTCTATCCTATCCTATAATCTACCCTATCCTCTATCCTATCCTTTCCTCAATCCTATTATATCCTCTATCCTATCCTATCCTCTATCCTATCCTATCCTATCCTATCCTCTATCCTATCCTGTCCTCTACCCTATCCTATCCTCTATCCTATTCTATCCTCTATCCTATCCTATCCTCTATCCTATCCTATCCTCTATCCTATCCTATCTTCTATCCTATCCTATCCGATCCTCTATCCTATCCTCTATCCTATACTATCCTCTACCTTATCCTATCCTCTATCCTATCCAATTACCTATCCTATCCTCTATCCTATCCTCTATCCTATACTATCCTCTACCTTATCCTATCCTCTATCATATCCAATTACCTATCCTTTCCTCTATCCTATCCTATCCTCTATCCTATCCTATCCTCTATCCGATCCTCTATCCTATCCTATCCTGTATCCTATCCTATCCTCTATCAGATCCTCTATCGTATCCTATCATCTATCCTATCCTCTATCGTATCCTATCCTATCCTCTTTCCAATCCTATCCTCTATTCTATCCTTATCCTCTATCCTATACTATCCCCTATCCTATCCTATCCTCTATCCTATCCTATCATCTATCCTCTCCTCTATCCTATCCTATCCTCTATCCTATCCTATCCTCTATCCCATCCTATCCTCTATCCTATCCTACCCTCTTTCCTATCCTATCCTCTATCCTATCCTATCCTCTATCCTATCCTATCCTCTATCCCATCCTATCCTCTATCCTTTCCTATCCTCTATCCTATCCTATAATCTATCCTATCCTCTATCCTATCCGCTATCCTATCCTATCCTCTATCCTATCCTCTATCCTATCCTAACCTCTATCCTATCCTCTTCTCTATCCTATCCTATCATCTATCCTATTCTATCCGCTATCCTATACTATCCTCTATCCTATCCTATCCTTTATCCTATCCTATCCTCTATCCTATCCTATCCTCTATCCTATACTATCCTCTAACTAATCCTATCCTCTATCCTGTCCAATTACCTATCCTATCCTCTATCCTATCCTATCCTCTATCCTATCCTCTATCCTATCCTCTATCCTATCCTATCCTATCCTATACTATCCTCTATCCTATCCTATCCTTTATCCTATCCTATCCTCTATCCTATCCTATCCTCTATCCTATACTATCCTCTAACTTATCCTATCCTCTATCCTATCCTATCCTTAATCCTATCCTATCCTCTATCCGATCCTATCCTCTATCCTATACTATCCAATTACCTATCCTATCCTCTATCCTATCCTATCCTCTATCCTATCCTCTATCCTATCCTATCCTCTATCCTATCCTATCCTCTATCCTATCCTATCCTCTATCCTATCCTATCCTCTATCCTATCCTATTCTCTATCCTATCCTATCATCTATCCTATTCTATCCTCTATCCTATCCTATCCTCTACCCTATCCCCTATCCTATCCTATCCTCTATCCTATCCTCTATCCTATCCTATCCTCTATCCTATCCTCTTCTCTATCCTATCCTATCATCTATCCTATTCTATCCGCTATCCTATACTATCCTCTATCCTATCCTATCCTTTATCCTATCCTATCCTCTATCCTATCCTATCCTCTATCCTATACTATCCTCTAACTAATCCTATCCTCTATCCTATCCAATTACCTATCCTATCCTCTATCCTATCCTATCCTCTATCCTATCCTATCCTCTATCCTATCCTCTATCCTATACTATCCTCTACCTTATCCTATCCTCTATCATATCCAATTACCTATCCTTTCCTCTATCCTATCCTATCCTCTATCCTATCCTATCCTCTATCCGATCCTCTATCCTATCCTATCCTGTATCCTATCCTATCCTCTATCAGATCCTCTATCGTATCCTATCATCTATCCTATCCTCTATCGTATCCTATCCTATCCTCTTTCCTATCCTATCCTCTATCCTATCCTATCCTCTATCCTATCCTAACCTCTATCCGATCCTCTATCCAATCCTATCCTCTATTCTATCCTTATCCTCTATCCTATACTATCCCCTATCCTATCCTATCCTCTATCCTATCCTATCATCTATCCTCTCCTCTATCCTATCCTATCCTCTATCCTATCCTATCCTCTATCCCATCCTATCCTCTATCCTATCCTACCCTCTTTCCTATCCTATCCTCTATCCTATCCTATCCTCTATCCTATCCTATCCTCTATCCCATCCTATCCTCTATCCTTTCCTATCCTCTATCCTATCCTATAATCTATCCTATCCTCTATCCTATCCGCTATCCTATCCTATCCTCTATCCTATCCTCTATCCTATCCTAACCTCTATCCTATCCTCTTCTCTATCCTATCCTATCATCTATCCTATTCTATCCGCTATCCTATACTATCCTCTATCCTATCCTATCCTTTATCCTATCCTATCCTCTATCCTATCCTATCCTCTATCCTATACTATCCTCTAACTAATCCTATCCTCTATCCTGTCCAATTACCTATCCTATCCTCTATCCTATCCTATCCTCTATCCTATCCTCTATCCTATCCTATCCTATCCTATACTATCCTCTATCCTATCCTATCCTTTATCCTATCCTATCCTCTATCCTATCCTATCCTCTATCCTATACTATCCTCTAACTTATCCTATCCTCTATCCTATCCTATCCTTAATCCTATCCTATCCTCTATCCGATCCTATCCTCTATCCTATACTATCCAATTACCTATCCTATCCTCTATCCTATCCTATCCTCTATCCTATCCTCTATCCTATCCTATCCTCTATCCTATCCTATCCTCTATCCTATCCTATCCTCTATCCTATCCTATCCTCTATCCTATCCTATTCTCTATCCTATCCTATCATCTATCCTATTCTATCCTCTATCCTATCCTATCCTCTACCCTATCCCCTATCCTATCCTATCCTCTATCCTATCCTCTATCCTATCCTATCCTCTATCCTATCCTCTTCTCTATCCTATCCTATCATCTATCCTATTCTATCCGCTATCCTATACTATCCTCTATCCTATCCTATCCTTTATCCTATCCTATCCTCTATCCTATCCTATCCTCTATCCTATACTATCCTCTAACTAATCCTATCCTCTATCCTATCCAATTACCTATCCTATCCTCTATCCTATCCTATCCTCTATCCTATCCTATCCTCTATCCTATCCTCTATCCTATACTATCCTCTACCTTATCCTATCCTCTATCATATCCAATTACCTATCCTTTCCTCTATCCTATCCTATCCTCTATCCTATCCTATCCTCTATCCGATCCTCTATCCTATCCTATCCTCTATCAGATCCTCTATCGTATCCTATCATCTATCCTATCCTCTATCGTATCCTATCCTATCCTCTTTCCTATCCTATCCTCTATCCTATCCTATCCTCTATCCTATCCTCTATACCATCCTCTATCCTATCCTATCCTCTATCCGATCCTCTATCCTATACTATCCTCTATCCTATCCTATCCTCTATCCTATCCTATCATCTATCCTCTCCTCTATCCTATCCTATCCTCTATCCTATCCTATCCTCTATCTCATCCTAACCTCTATCCTATCCTACCCTCTTTCCTATCCTATCCTCTATCCTATCCTATCCTCTATCCTATCCTATCCTCTATCCCATCCAAATCCTCTATCCTTTCCTATCCTCTATCCTATCCTATCCTCTATCCTATCCTATCCTCTATCCTATCCTCTTCTCTATCCTATCCTATCATCTATCCTATTCTATCCGCTATCCTATACTATCCTCTATCCTATCCTATCCTTTATCCTATCCTATCCTCTATCCTATCCTATCCTCTATCCTATACTATCCTCTAACTAATCCTATCCTCTATCCTATCCAATTACCTATCCTATCCTCTATCCTATCCTATCCTCTATCCTATCCTCTATCCTATACTATCCTCTACCTTATCCTATCCTCTATCATATCCAATTACCTATCCTTTCCTCTATCCTATCCTATCCTCTATCCTATCCTATCCTGTATCCTATCCTATCCTCTATCAGATCCTCTATCGTATCCTATCATCTATCCTATCCTCTATCGTATCCTATCCTATCCTCTTTCCTATCCTATCCTCTATCCTATCCTATCCTCTATCCTATCCTATCCTCTATCCGATCCTCTATCCAATCCTATCCTCTATTCTATCCTTATCCTCTATCCTATACTATCCCCTATCCTATCCTATCCTCTATCCTATCCTATCATCTATCCTCTCCTCTATCCTATCCTATCCTCTATCCTATCCTATCCTCTATCCCATCCTATCCTCTATCCTATCCTACCCTCTTTCCTATCCTATCCTCTATCCTATCCTATCCTCTATCCTATCCTATCCTCTATCCCATCCTATCCTCTATCCTTTCCTATCCTCTATCCTATCCTATAATCTATCCTATCCTCTATCCTATCCGCTATCCTATCCTATCCTCTATCCTATCCTCTATCCTATCCTAACCTCTATCCTATCCTCTTCTCTATCCTATCCTATCATCTATCCTATTCTATCCGCTATCCTATACTATCCTCTATCCTATCCTATCCTTTATCCTATCCTATCCTCTATCCTATCCTATCCTCTATCCTATACTATCCTCTAACTAATCCTATCCTCTATCCTGTCCAATTACCTATCCTATCCTCTATCCTATCCTATCCTCTATCCTATCCTCTATCCTATCCTATCCTATCCTATCCTATCCTTTATCCTATCCTATCCTCTATCCTATCCTATCCTCTATCCTATACTATCCTCTAACTTATCCTATCCTCTATCCTATCCTATCCTTAATCCTATCCTATCCTCTATCCGATCCTATCCTCTATCCTATACTATCCAATTACCTATCCTATCCTCTATCCTATCCTATCCTCTATCCTATCCTCTATCCTATCCTATCCTCTATCCTATCCTATCCTCTATCCTATCCTATCCTCTATCCTATCCTATCCTCTATCCTATCCTATCCTCTATCCTATCCTATTCTCTATCCTATCCTATCATCTATCCTATTCTATCCTCTATCCTATCCTATCCTCTACCCTATCCTATCCTCTATTATATCCTATCCTCTATCCTACCCTATCCTCTATCCTATCCTTTCCTCAATCCTATTATATCCTCTATCCTATCCTATCCTCTATCCTATCCTATCCTATCCTATCCTCTATCCTATCCTGTCCTCTACCCTATCCTATCCTCTATCCTATTCTATCCTCTATCCTATCCTATCCTCTATCCTATCCTATCCTCTATCCTATC
Organism: Halictus rubicundus; assembly: GCF_050948215.1. Lineage (NCBI taxonomy): Eukaryota > Metazoa > Arthropoda > Insecta > Hymenoptera > Halictidae > Halictus > Halictus rubicundus. The sequence goes on from NW_027488771.1 coordinate 203,833, forward strand.
CTATCTTCTATCCTATCCTATCCGATCCTCTATTCTATCCTCTATCCTATACTATCCTCTACCTTATCCTATCCTCTATCCTATCCAATTACCTATCCTTTCCTCTATCCTATCCTATCCTCTATCCGATCCTCTATCCTATCCTATCCTGTATCCTATCCTATCCTCTATCAGATCCTCTATCGTATCCTATCATCTATCCTATCCTCTATCGTATCCTATCCTATCCTCTTTCCTATCCTATCCTCTATCCTATCCTATCCTCTATCCTATCCTCTATACCATCCTCTATCCTATCCTATCCTCTATCCGATCCTCTATCCTATACTATCCTCTATCCTATCCTATCCTCTATCCTATCCTATCATCTATCCTCTCCTCTATCCTATCCTATCCTCTATCCTATCCTATCCTCTATCCCATCCTAACCTCTATCCTATCCTACCCTCTTTCCTATCCTATCCTCTATCCTATCCTATCCTCTATCCTATCCTATCCTCTATCCCATCCTATCCTCTATCCTTTCCTATCCTCTATCCTATCCTATAATCTATCCTATCCTCTATCCTATCCTATCCTCTATCCTATCCCCTATCCTATCCTATCCTCTATCCTATCCTCTATCCTATCCTATCCTCTATCCTATCCTCTTCTCTATCCTATCCTATCATCTATCCTATTCTATCCGCTATCCTATACTATCCTCTATCCTATCCTATCCTTTATCCTATCCTATCCTCTATCCTATCCTATCCTCTATCCTATACTATCCTCTAACTAATCCTATCCTCTATCCTATCCAATTACCTATCCTATCCTCTATCCTATCCTATCCTCTATCCTATCCTATCCTCTATCCTATCCTATCCTCTATCCTATCCTATCCTCTATCCTATCCTATCCTCTATCCTATCCTCTATCCTATACTATCCTCTACCTTATCCTATCCTCTATCATATCCAATTACCTATCCTTTCCTCTATCCTATCCTATCCTCTATCCTATCCTATCCTCTATCCGATCCTCTATCCTATCCTATCCTGTATCCTATCCTATCCTCTATCAGATCCTCTATCGTATCCTATCATCTATCCTATCCTCTATCGTATCCTATCCTATCCTCTTTCCTATCCTATCCTCTATCCTATCCTATCCTCTATCCTATCCTCTATACCATCCTCTATCCTATCCTATCCTCTATCCGATCCTCTATCCTATACTATCCTCTATCCTATCCTATCCTCTATCCTATCCTATCATCTATCCTCTCCTCTATCCTATCCTATCCTCTATCCTATCCTATCCTCTATCCCATCCTAACCTCTATCCTATCCTACCCTCTTTCCTATCCTATCCTCTATCCTATCCTATCCTCTATCCTATCCTATCCTCTATCCCATCCTATCCTCTATCCTTTCCTATCCTCTATCCTATCCTATAATCTATCCTATCCTCTATCCTATCCTATCCTCTATCCTATCCCCTATCCTATCCTATCCTCTATCCTATCCTCTATCCTATCCTATCCTCTATCCTATCCTCTTCTCTATCCTATCCTATCATCTATCCTATTCTATCCGCTATCCTATACTATCCTCTATCCTATCCTATCCTTTATCCTATCCTATCCTCTATCCTATCCTATCCTCTATCCTATACTATCCTCTAACTAATCCTATCCTCTATCCTATCCAATTACCTATCCTATCCTCTATCCTATCCTATCCTCTATCCTATCCTCTATCCTATACTATCCTCTACCTTATCCTATCCTCTATCATATCCAATTACCTATCCTTTCCTCTATCCTATCCTATCCTCTATCCTATCCTATCCTCTATCCGATCCTCTATCCTATCCTATCCTGTATCCTATCCTATCCTCTATCAGATCCTCTATCGTATCCTATCATCTATCCTATCCTCTATCGTATCCTATCCTATCCTCTTTCCTATCCTATCCTCTATCCTATCCTATCCTCTATCCTATCCTATCCTCTATCCGATCCTCTATCCAATCCTATCCTCTATTCTATCCTTATCCTCTATCCTATACTATCCCCTATCCTATCCTATCCTCTATCCTATCCTATCATCTATCCTCTCCTCTATCCTATCCTATCCTCTATCCTATCCTATCCTCTATCCCATCCTATCCTCTATCCTATCCTACCCTCTTTCCTATCCTATCCTCTATCCTATCCTATCCTCTATCCTATCCTATCCTCTATCCCATCCTATCCTCTATCCTTTCCTATCCTCTATCCTATCCTATAATCTATCCTATCCTCTATCCTATCCGCTATCCTATCCTATCCTCTATCCTATCCTCTATCCTATCCTAACCTCTATCCTATCCTCTTCTCTATCCTATCCTATCATCTATCCTATTCTATCCGCTATCCTATACTATCCTCTATCCTATCCTATCCTTTATCCTATCCTATCCTCTATCCTATCCTATCCTCTATCCTATACTATCCTCTAACTAATCCTATCCTCTATCCTGTCCAATTACCTATCCTATCCTCTATCCTATCCTATCCTCTATCCTATCCTCTATCCTATCCTATCCTATCCTATCCTATCCTCTATCCTATCCTATCCTTTATCCTATCCTATCCTCTATCCTATCCTATCCTCTATCCTATACTATCCTCTAACTTATCCTATCCTCTATCCTATCCTATCCTTAATCCTATCCTATCCTCTATCCGATCCTATCCTCTATCCTATACTATCCAATTACCTATCCTATCCTCTATCCTATCCTATCCTCTATCCTATCCTCTATCCTATCCTATCCTCTATCCTATCCTATCCTCTATCCTATCCTATCCTCTATCCTATCCTATCCTCTATCCTATCCTATTCTCTATCCTATCCTATCATCTATCCTATTCTATCCTCTATCCTATCCTATCCTCTATCCTATCCTATCCTTTATCCTATCCTATCCTCTATCCTATCCTTTCCTCTATCCTATCCTATCCTCTATCCTATCCTATACTCTATCCGATCCTCTGCCCTATCCTATCCTCTATCCTATCCTCTATCCTATCCTATCCTATCCTCTATCCTATCCTATCCTATCCTCTATCCTCTATCCTATCCTATCCTATCCTCTATCCTATCCTATCCTTTATCCTATCCTATCCTCTATTCTATCCTATCCTCTATCCTATACTATCCTCTATCCTATCCTATCCTCTATCCTATCCTATCCTCTATCCCATCCTATCCTCTATCCTTTCCTATCCTCTATCCTTTCCTATCCTCTATCCTATCCTATCCTCTATCCTATCCTCTATCCTATCCTATCCTCTATCCTATCCTATTCTCTATCCTATCCAATCATCTATCCTATTCTATCCTCTATCCTATCCTATCCTCTATCCTATCCTATCCTTTATCCTATCCTATCCTCTATCCTATCCTATCCTCTATCCTATACTATCCTCTAACTTATCCTATCCTCTATCCTATCCAATTACCTATCCTATCCTCTATCCTATCCTATCCTCTATCCTATCCTATCCTCTATTCTATCCTATCCTCTATCCTATCCTCTATCGTATCCTATTCTATCCTCTATCCTATCCTATCCTACCCTCTATCCTATCCTATCCTCTATTTTATCCTATCCTCAATCCTATCCTCTATCCTATCCTCTCCTCTATCCTATCCTATCCTCTATCCTATCCTATCCTCTATCCTATACTATCCTCTAACTTATCCTATCCTCTATCCTATCCAATTACCTATCCTATCCTCTATCCTATCCTATCCTCTATCCTATCCTATCCTCTATCCTATCCTATCCTGTATCCCATCCTATCCTCTATCCTTTCCTATCCTCTATCCTATCCTATAATCTATCCTATCCTCTATCCTATCCGCTATCCTATCCTATCCTCTATCCTATCCTCTATCCTATCCTAACCTCTATCCTATCCTCTTCTCTATCCTATCCTATCATCTATCCTATTCTATCCGCTATCCTATACTATCCTCTATCCTATCCTATCCTTTATCCTATCCTATCCTCTATCCTATCCTATCCTCTATCCTATACTATCCTCTAACTAATCCTATCCTCTATCCTGTCCAATTACCTATCCTATCCTCTATCCTATCCTATCCTCTATCCTATCCTCTATCCTATCCTATCCTATCCTATCCTATCCTCTATCCTATCCTATCCTTTATCCTATCCTATCCTCTATCCTATCCTATCCTCTATCCTATACTATCCTCTAACTTATCCTATCCTCTATCCTATCCTATCCTTAATCCTATCCTATCCTCTATCCGATCCTATCCTCTATCCTATACTATCCAATTACCTATCCTATCCTCTATCCTATCCTATCCTCTATCCTATCCTCTATCCTATCCTATCCTCTATCCTATCCTATCCTCTATCCTATCCTATCCTCTATCCTATCCTATCCTCTATCCTATCCTATTCTCTATCCTATCCTATCATCTATCCTATTCTATCCTCTATCCTATCCTATCCTCTATCCTATCCTATCCTTTATCCTATCCTATCCTCTATCCTATCCTTTCCTCTATCCTATCCTATCCTCTATCCTATCCTATACTCTATCCGATCCTCTGCCCTATCCTATCCTCTATCCTATCCTCTATCCTATCCTATCCTATCCTCTATCCTATCCTATCCTATCCTCTATCCTATCCTATCCTATCCTCTATCCTATCCTATCCTTTATCCTATCCTATCCTCTATTCTATCCTATCCTCTATCCTATACTATCCTCTATCCTATCCTATCCTCTATCCTATCCTATCCTCTATCCCATCCTATCCTCTATCCTTTCCTATCCTCTATCCTTTCCTATCCTCTATCCTATCCTATCCTCTATCCTATCCTCTATCCTATCCTATCCTCTATCCTATCCTATTCTCTATCCTATCCAATCATCTATCCTATTCTATCCTCTATCCTATCCTATCCTCTATCCTATCCTATCCTTTATCCTATCCTATCCTCTATCCTATCCTATCCTCTATCCTATACTATCCTCTAACTTATCCTATCCTCTATCCTATAAATTACCTATCCTATCCTCTATCCTATCCTATCCTCTATCCTATCCTATCCTCTATCCTATCCTATCCTCTATCCCATCCTATCCTCTATCCTTTCCTATCCTCTATCCTATCCTATAATCTATCCTATCCTCTATCCTATCCTATCCTCTATCCTATCCCCTATCCTATCCTATCCTCTATCCTATCCTCTATCCTATCCTATCCTCTATCCTATCCTCTTCTCTATCCTATCCTATCATCTATCCTATTCTATCCGCTATCCTATACTATCCTCTATCCTATCCTATCCTTTATCCTATCCTATCCTCTATCCTATCCTATCCTCTATCCTATACTATCCTCTAACTAATCCTATCCTCTATCCTATCCAATTACCTATCCTATCCTCTATCCTATCCTATCCTCTATCCTATCCTATCCTCTATCCTATCCTATCCTCTATCCTATCCTATCCTCTATCCTATCCTATCCTCTATCCTATCCTCTATCCTATACTATCCTCTACCTTATCCTATCCTCTATCATATCCAATTACCTATCCTTTCCTCTATCCTATCCTATCCTCTATCCTATCCTATCCTCTATCCGATACTCTATCCTATCCTATCCTGTATCCTATCCTATCCTCTATCAGATCCTCTATCGTATCCTATCATCTATCCTATCCTCTATCGTATCCTATCCTATCCTCTTTCCTATCCTATCCTCTATCCTATCCTATCCTCTATCCTATCCTCTATACCATCCTCTATCCTATCCTATCCTCTATCCGATCCTCTATCCTATACTATCCTCTATCCTATCCTATCCTCTATCCTATCCTATCATCTATCCTCTCCTCTATCCTATCCTATCCTCTATCCTATCCTATCCTCTATCCCATCCTAACCTCTATCCTATCCTACCCTCTTTCCTATCCTATCCTCTATCCTATCCTATCCTCTATCCTATCCTATCCTCTATCCCATCCTATCCTCTATCCTTTCCTATCCTCTATCCTATCCTATAATCTATCCTATCCTCTATCCTATCCTATCCTCTATCCTATCCCCTATCCTATCCTATCCTCTATCCTATCCTCTATCCTATCCTATCCTCTATCCTATCCTCTTCTCTATCCTATCCTATCATCTATCCTATTCTATCCGCTATCCTATACTATCCTCTATCCTATCCTATCCTTTATCCTATCCTATCCTCTATCCTATCCTATCCTCTATCCTATACTATCCTCTAACTAATCCTATCCTCTATCCTATCCAATTACCTATCCTATCCTCTATCCTATCCTATCCTCTATCCTATCCTCTATCCTATACTATCCTCTACCTTATCCTATCCTCTATCATATCCAATTACCTATCCTTTCCTCTATCCTATCCTATCCTCTATCCTATCCTATCCTCTATCCGATCCTCTATCCTATCCTATCCTGTATCCTATCCTATCCTCTATCAGATCCTCTATCGTATCCTATCATCTATCCTATCCTCTATCGTATCCTATCCTATCCTCTTTCCTATCCTATCCTCTATCCTATCCTATCCTCTATCCTATCCTATCCTCTATCCGATCCTCTATCCAATCCTATCCTCTATTCTATCCTTATCCTCTATCCTATACTATCCCCTATCCTATCCTATCCTCTATCCTATCCTATCATCTATCCTCTCCTCTATCCTATCCTATCCTCTATCCTATCCTATCCTCTATCCCATCCTATCCTCTATCCTATCCTACCCTCTTTCCTATCCTATCCTCTATCCTATCCTATCCTCTATCCTATCCTATCCTCTATCCCATCCTATCCTCTATCCTTTCCTATCCTCTATCCTATCCTATAATCTATCCTATCCTCTATCCTATCCGCTATCCTATCCTATCCTCTATCCTATCCTCTATCCTATCCTAACCTCTATCCTATCCTCTTCTCTATCCTATCCTATCATCTATCCTATTCTATCCGCTATCCTATACTATCCTCTATCCTATCCTATCCTTTATCCTATCCTATCCTCTATCCTATCCTATCCTCTATCCTATACTATCCTCTAACTAATCCTATCCTCTATCCTGTCCAATTACCTATCCTATCCTCTATCCTATCCTATCCTCTATCCTATCCTCTATCCTATCCTATCCTATCCTATCCTATCCTCTATCCTATCCTATCCTTTATCCTATCCTATCCTCTATCCTATCCTATCCTCTATCCTATACTATCCTCTAACTTATCCTATCCTCTATCCTATCCTATCCTTAATCCTATCCTATCCTCTATCCGATCCTATCCTCTATCCTATACTATCCAATTACCTATCCTATCCTCTATCCTATCCTATCCTCTATCCTATCCTCTATCCTATCCTATCCTCTATCCTATCCTATCCTCTATCCTATCCTATCCTCTATCCTATCCTATCCTCTATCCTATCCTATTCTCTATCCTATCCTATCATCTATCCTATTCTATCCTCTATCCTATCCTATCCTCTATCCTATCCTATCCTTTATCCTATCCTATCCTCTATCCTATCCTTTCCTCTATCCTATCCTATCCACTATCCTATCCTATACTCTATCCGATCCTCTGCCCTATCCTATCCTCTATCCTATCCTCTATCCTATCCTATCCTATCCTCTATCCTATCCTATCCTATCCTCTATCCTATCCTATCCTATCCTCTATCCTATCCTATCCTTTATCCTATCCTATCCTCTATTCTATCCTATCCTCTATCCTATACTATCCTCTATCCTATCCTATCCTCTATCCTATCCTATCCTCTATCCCATCCTATCCTCTATCCTTTCCTATCCTCTATCCTTTCCTATCCTCTATCCTATCCTATCCTCTATCCTATCCTCTATCCTATCCTATCCTCTATCCTATCCTATTCTCTATCCTATCCAATCATCTATCCTATTCTATCCTCTATCCTATCCTATCCTCTATCCTATCCTATCCTTTATCCTATCCTATCCTCTATCCTATCCTATCCTCTATCCTATACTATCCTCTAACTTATCCTATCCTCTATCCTATCCAATTACCTATCCTATCCTCTATCCTATCCTATCCTCTATCCTATCCTATCCTCTATTCTATCCTATCCTCTATCCTATCCTCTATCGTATCCTATTCTATCCTCTATCCTATCCTATCCTACCCTCTATCCTATCCTATCCTCTATTTTATCCTATCCTCAATCCTATCCTCTATCCTATCCTCTCCTCTATCCTATCCTATCCTCTATCCTATCCTATCCTCTATCCTATACTATCCTCTAACTTATCCTATCCTCTATCCTATCCAATTACCTATCCTATCCTCTATCCTATCCTATCCTCTATCCTATCCTATCCTGTATCCTATCCTATCCTGTATCCCATCCTATCCTCTATCCTTTCCTATCCTCTATCCTATCCTATCCTTTATCCTATCCTATCCTCTATCCTATCCTATCCTCTATCCTATACTATCCTCTAACTTATCCTATCCTCTATCCTATCCTATCCTTAATCCTATCCTATCCTCTATCCGATCCTATCCTCTATCCTATACTATCCAATTACCTATCCTATCCTCTATCCTATCCTATCCTCTATCCTATCCTCTATCCTATCCTATCCTCTATCCTATCCTATCCTCTATCCTATCCTATCCTCTATCCTATCCTATCCTCTATCCTATCCTATTCTCTATCCTATCCTATCATATATCCTATTCTATCCTCTATCCTATCCTATCCTCTATCCTATCCTATCCTTTATCCTATCCTATCCTCTATCCTATCCTTTCCTCTATCCTATCCTATCCTCTATCCTATCCTATACTCTATCCGATCCTCTGTCCTATCCTATCCTCTATCCTATCCTCTATCCTATCCTATCCTATCCTCTATCCTATCCTATCCTATCCTCTATCCTATCCTATCCTATCCTCTATCCTATCCTATCCTTTATCCTATCCTATCCTCTATTCTATCCTATCCTCTATCCTATACTATCCTCTATCCTATCCTATCCTCTATCCTATCCTATCCTCTATCCCATCCTATCCTCTATCCTTTCCTATCCTCTATCCTTTCCTATCCTCTATCCTATCCTATCCTCTATCCTATCCTCTATCCTATCCTATCCTCTATCCTATCCTATCCTTTATCCTATCCTATCCTCTATCCTATCCTATCCTCTATCCTATACTATCCTCTAACTTATCCTATCCTCTATCCTATCCAATTACCTATCCTATCCTCTATCCTATCCTATCCTCTATCCTATCCTATCCTCTATTCTATCCTATCCTCTATCCTATCCTCTATCGTATCCTATTCTATCCTCTATCCTATCCTATCCTACCCTCTATCCTATCCTATCCTCTATTTTATCCTATCCTCAATCCTATCCTCTATCCTATCCTCTCCTCTATCCTATCCTATCCTCTATCCTATCCTATCCTCTATCCTATACTATCCTCTAACTTATCCTATCCTCTATCCTATCCAATTACCTATCCTATCCTCTATCCTATCCTATCCTCTATCCTATCCTATCCTCTATCCTATCCTCTATCCTATCCTCTCCTCTATCCTATCCTACCCTCTATCCTATCCTATACTCTATCCTCTATCCTATCCTATCCTCTATCCTATCCTATCCTATCCTCTATCCTATCCTATCCTCTATCCTATCCTATCCTCTATCCTATCCTATCCACTATCCTAGCCTATCCTCTATCGTATCCTATCCTATCCTCTATCATATCCTATCGTCTATCCTAAACGCTCCTCAATCCTATTCTATCCTCTATCCTATCCTATCCTCTATCCTATCCTATCCTATCCTCTATCCTATCCTATCCTCTATCCTATCCTATCCTCTATCCTATCCTCTCCTCTATCCTATCCTATCCTCTATCCTATCCTATACTCTATACTCTATCCTATCCTACCCTCTTTCCTATCCTATCATCTATCCTATCCTAGCTTCTATCCTATCCTTTCCTCTATCCTATCCTATCCTTTATCCTATCCTATCCTCTATCCTATCCTATCCTCTATCCTATACTATCCTTTACCTTATCCTATCCTCTATCCTACTCTATCCTCTATCCTATCCTATCCTCTACCCTATCCTTTCCTCTATCCTATCCTATCCTCTATCCTATCCTATCCTCTATCCTATCCTCTATCCTATCCTATCCGATCCTCTATCCTATCCTCTATCCTATACTATCCTCTACCTTATCCTATTCTCTATCCTATCCAATTACCTATCCTATCCTCGATCCTATCCTATCCTCCATCCTATCCTATCCTCTATCAGATCCTCTATCCTATACTAGGCTCTACCTTACCCTCTCCCCTATCCTATCCAATTACCTATCCGATCCTCTATCCTATCCTATCCTCTATCCGATCGTATCCTCTATCAGATCCTCTATCCTATCCTATCATCTATCCTACCCTCTATCGTATCCTATCCTATCCTCTTTCCTATCCTATCCTCTATCCTATCCTATCCTCTATCCTATCCTCTATACCATCCTCTATCCTATCCTATCCTCTATCCGATCCTCTATCCTATCCTATCCTCTATAATATCGTTTACTCTATCATATCCTATCCTCTATTCTATAATATCATCTATCCTATTCTATCCTCTATCCTATCCTATCCTCTATCCTATCCTATCCTCTATCCTATCCTCTATCCTATCCTCTCCTCTATCCTATCCTATCCTCTATCCTATCCTATAGTCTATCCTCTATCCTATCCTACCCTCTTTCCTATCCTATCATCTATCCTATCCTATCTTCTATCCTATCCTTTCCTCTATCCTATCCTATCCTCTATCCTATCCTATCCTCTATCCGATCCTCTGTCCTATCCTATCCTCTATCCTATCCTCTATCCTACTCTATCCTCTATCCTATCCTATCCTCTATCCTATCCTATCCTCTATCCGATCCTCTATCCTATCCTATCCTCTATCCGATCCTCTATCCTATCCTATCCTCTATCATATCCTATCCTCTATCCGATCCTCTATCCAATCCTATCCTCTATTCTATCCTTATCCTCTATCCTATACTATCCTCTATCCTATCCTATCCTCTATCCTATCCTATCATCTATCCTCTCCTCTATCCTATCCTATCCTCTATCCTATCCTATAGTCTATCCTCTATCCTATCCTACCCTCTTTCCTATCCTATCATCTATCCTATCCTATCCTCTATCCTATCCTATCCTCTATCCCATCCCATCCTCTATCCTATCCTACCCTCTTTCCTATCCTATCCTCTATCCTATCCTATCATCTATCCTATCCTATCCTCTATCCCATCCTATCCTCTATCCTTTCCTATCCTCTATCCTATCCTATCCTCTATCCTATCCTCTATCCTATCCTCTATCCTATCCACTATCCTATCCTATCCTCTATCCTATCCTCTATCCTATCCTATCCTCTATCCTATCCTCTTCTGTATCCTATCCTATCATCTATCCTATTCTATCCGCTATCCTATACTATCCTCTATCCTATCCTATCCTTTATCCTATCCTATCCTCTATCCTATCCTATCCTCTAACCCATCCTATCCTCTATCCTTTCCTATCCTCTATCCTATCCTATCCTCTATCCTATCCTCTATCCTATCCTCTATCCTATCCTATCCTCTATCCTTTCCTCTATCCTATCCTCTATCCTATCCTCTATCCTATCCTATCCTCTATCCTATCCTATTCTCTATCCTATCCTATCATCTATCCTATTCTATCCTCTATCCTATCCTATCCTCTATCCTATCCTATCATTAATCCTATCCTATCCTCTATCCGATCCTATCCTCTATCCTATACTATCCTCTAACTTATCCTATCCTCTATCCTATCCAATTACCTATCCTATCCTCTATCCTATCCTTTCCTCTATCCTATCCTATCCTCTATCCGATCCTCTATCCTATCCTCTATCCTATCCTATCCTCTATCCTATCCTATCCTCTATCCTATCCTATCCTCTATCCTATCCTATCCTCTATCCTATCCTATCCTCTATCCGATCCTCTATCCTATCCTATCCTCTACCCTATCCTATCCTCTATTATATCCTATCCTCTATCCTATCCTATCCTATCCTCTATCCGATCCTCTATCATATCCTATCCTCTATCCTACCCTATCCTCTATCCTATCCTTTCCTCAATCCTATTATATCCTCTATCCTATCCTATCCTCTATCCTATCCTATCCTATCCTATCCTCTATCCTATCCTGTCCTCTACCCTATCCTATCCTCTATCCTATTCTATCCTCTATCCTATCCTATCCTCTATCCTATCCTATCCTCTATCCTATCCTATCTTCTATCCTATCCTATCCGATCCTCTATCCTATCCTCTATCCTATACTATCCTCTACCTTATCCTATCCTCTATCCTGTCCAATTACCTATCCTTTCCTCTATCCTATCCTATCCTCTATCCGATCCTCTATCCTATCCTATCCTGTATCCTATCCTATCCTCTATCAGATCCTCTATCGTATCCTATCATCTATCCTATCCTCTATCGTATCCTATCCTATCCTCTTTCCTATCCTATCCTCTATCCTATCCTATCCTCTATCCTATCCTCTATACCATCCTCTATCCTATCCTATCCTCTATCCGATCCTCTATCCTATACTATCCTCTATCCTATCCTATCCTCTATCCTATCCTATCATCTATCCTCTCCTCTATCCTATCCTATCCTCTATCCTATCCTATCCTCTATCCCATCCTAACCTCTATCCTATCCTACCCTCTTTCCTATCCTATCCTCTATCCTATCCTATCCTCTATCCTATCCTATCCTCTATCCCATCCTATCCTCTATCCTTTCCTATCCTCTATCCTATCCTATAATCTATCCTATCCTCTATCCTATCCTATCCTCTATCCTATCCCCTATCCTATCCTATCCTCTATCCTATCCTCTATCCTATCCTATCCTCTATCCTATCCTATCCTCTATCCTATCCTCTTCTCTATCCTATCCTATCATCTATCCTATTTTATCCGCTATCCTATACTATCCTCTATCCTATCCTATCCTTTATCCTATCCTATCCTCTATCCTATCCTATCCTCTATCCTATACTATCCTCTAACTAATCCTATCCTCTATCCTATCCAATTACCTATCCTATCCTCTATCCTATCCTATCCTCTATCCTATCCTATCCTCTATCCTATCCTCTATCCTATACTATCCTCTACCTTATCCTATCCTCTATCATATCCAATTACCTATCCTTTCCTCTATCCTATCCTATCCTCTATCCTATCCTATCCTCTATCCGATCCTCTATCCTATCCTATCCTGTATCCTATCCTATCCTCTATCAGATCCTCTATCGTATCCTATCATCTATCCTATCCTCTATCGTATCCTATCCTATCCTCTTTCCTATCCTATCCTCTATCCGATCCTCTATCCAATCCTATCCTCTATTCTATCCTTATCCTCTATCCTATACTATCCCCTATCCTATCCTATCCTCTATCCTATCCTATCATCTATCCTCTCCTCTATCCTATCCTATCCTCTATCCTATCCTATCCTCTATCCTATCCTATCATCTATCCTCTCCTCTATCCTATCCTATCCTCTATCCTATCCTATCCTCTATCCCATCCTAACCTCTATCCTATCCTACCCTCTTTCCTATCCTATCCTCTATCCTATCCTATCCTCTATCCGATCCTCTATCCAATCCTATCCTCTATTCTATCCTTATCCTCTATCCTATACTATCCCCTATCCTATCCTATCATCTATCCTATCCTATCATCTATCCTCTCCTCTATCCTATCCTATCCTCTATCCTATCCTATCCTCTATCCCATCCTATCCTCTATCCTATCCTCCCTCTTTCCTATCCTATCCTCTATCCTATCCTATCCTCTATCCTATCCTATCCTCTATCCCATCCTATCCTCTATCCTTTCCTATACTCTATCCTATCCTATAATCTATCCTATCCTCTATCCTATCCGCTATCCTATCCTATCCTCTATCCTATCCTCTATACTATCCTAACCTCTATCCTATCCTCTTCTCTATCCTATCCTATCATCTATCCTATTCTATCCGCTATCCTATACTATCCTCTATCCTATCCTATCCTTTATCCTATCCTATCCTCTATCCTATCCTATCCTCTATCCTATACTATCCTCTAACTAATCCTATCCTCTATCCTGTCCAATTACCTATCCTATCCTCTATCCTATCCTATCCTCTATCCTATCCTCTATCCTATCCTATCCTATCCTATCCTATCCTCTATCCTATCCTATCCTTTATCCTATCCTATCCTCTATCCTATCCTATCCTCTATCCTATACTATCCTCTAACTTATCCTATCCTCTATCCTATCCTATCCTTAATCCTATCCTATCCTCTATCCGATCCTATCCTCTATCCTATACTATCCAATTACCTATCCTATCCTCTATCCTATCCTATCCTCTATCCTGTCCTCTATCCTATCCTATCCTCTATCCTATCCTATCCTCTATCCTATCCTATCCTCTATCCTATCCTATCCTCTATCCTATCCTATTCTCTATCCTATCCTATCATCTATCCTATTCTATCCTCTATCCTATCCTATCCTCTATCCTATCCTATCCTTTATCCTATCCTATCCTCTATCCTATCCTTTCCTCTATCCTATCCTATCCTCTATCCTATCCTATACTCTATCCGATCCTCTGTCCTATCCTATCCTCTATCCTATCCTCTATCCTATCCTATCCTATCCTCTATCCTATCCTATCCTATCCTATCCTCTATCCTATCCTATCCTATCCTCTATCCTATCCTATCCTTTATCCTATCCTATCCTCTATTCTATCCTATCCTCTATCCTATACTATCCTCTATCCTATCCTATCCTCTATCCTATCCTATCCTCTATCCCATCCTATCCTCTATCCTTTCCTATCCTCTATCCTTTCCTATCCTCTATCCTATCCTATCCTCTATCCTATCCTCTATCCTATCCTATCCTCTATCCTATCCTATTCTCTATCCTATCCAATCATCTATCCTATTCTATCCTCTATCCCATCCTATCCTCTATCCTATCCTATGCTTTATCCTATCCTATCCTCTATCCTATCCTATCCTCTATCCTATACTATCCTCTAACTTATCCTATCCTCTATCCTATCCAATTACCTATCCTATCCTCTATCCTATCCTATCCTCTATCCTATCCTATGCTTTATCCTATCCTATCCTCTATCCTATCCTATCCTCTATCCTATACTATCCTCTAACTTATCCTATCCTCTATCCTATCCAATTACCTATCCTATCCTCTATCCTATCCTATCCTCTATCCTATCCTATCCTCTATTCTATCCTATCCTCTATCCTATCCTCTATCGTATCCTATTCTATCCTCTATCCTATCCTATCCTACCCTCTATCCTATCCTATCCTCTATTTTATCCTATCCTCAATCCTATCCTCTATCCTATCCTCTCCTCTATCCTATCCTATCCTCTATCCTATCCTATCCTCTATCCTATACTATCCTCTAACTTATCCTATCCTCTATCCTATCCAATTACCTATCCTATCCTCTATCCTATCCTATCCTCTATCCTATCCTATCCTCTATCCTATCCTATCCTCTATCGTATCCTATTCTATCCTCTATCCTATCCTATCCTCTATCCTATCCTATCCTATCCTCTATCCTATCCTATCCTATCCTCTATCCTATCCTATCCTCTATCCTATCCTATCCTCTATCCTATCCTCTATCCTATCCTCTCCTCTATCCTATCCTATCCTCTATCCTATCCTATACTCTATCCTCTATCCTATCCTATCCTCTATCCTATCCTATCCTATCCTCTATCCTATCCTATCCTATCCTCTATCCTATCCTATCCTCTATCCTATCCTATCCTCTATCCTATCCTATCCTCTATCCTATCCTATCCTCTATCCTAGCCTATCCTCTATCGTATCCTATCCTATCCTCTATCATATCCTATCCTCTATCCTAAACGCTCCTCAATCCTATTCTATCCTCTATCCTATCCTATCCTCTATCCTATCCTATCCTATCCTCTATCCTATCCTATCCTCTATCCTATCCTATCCTCTATCCTATCCTCTCCTCTATCCTATCCTATCCTCTATCCTATCCTATACTCTATCCTCTATCCTATCCTACCCTCTTTCCTATCCTATCATCTATCCTATCCTATCTTCTATCCTATCCTTTCCTCTATCCTATCCTATCCTTTATCCTATCCTATCCTCTATCCTATCCTATCCTCTATCCTATACTATCCTCTACCTTATCCTATCCTCTATCCTACTCTATCCTCTATCCTATCCTATCCTCTATCATATCCTATCCTCTATCCGATCCTCTATCCTATCCTATCCTCTATCCGATCCTCTATCCTATCCTATCCTCTATCCTATCCTATCCTCTATCCTATCCTATCCTTTATCCTATCCTATCCTCTATCCTATCCTATCCTCTATCCTATACTATCCCCTACCTTATCCTATCCTCTATCCTATCCAATTACCTATCCTATCCTCTATCCTATCCTTTCCTCTATCCTATCCTATCCTCTATCCTATCCTCTATCCTATCCTCTATCCTATCCTATCCTCTATCCTATCCTATCCTCTATCCTATCCTATCCTCTATCCTATCCTATCCTCTATCCCATCCTATCCTCTATCCTTTCCTATCCTCTATCCTATCCTATCCTCTATCCTATCCTCTATCCTATCCTATCCTCTATCCTATCCTATTCTCTATCCTATCCTATCATCTATCCTATTCTATCCTCTACCCTATCCTATCCTCTATCCTATCCTATCCTTTATCCTATCCTATCCTCTATCCTATCCTATCCTATCCTCTATCCTATCCTATCCTCTATCCTATCCTATCCTATCCTCTATCCTATCCTATCCTCTATCCTATCCTATCCTCTATCCTATCGTATCCTCTATCCTATCCTCTCCTCTATCCTATCCTATCCTCTATCCTATCCTATAGTCTATCCTCTATCCTATCCTACCCTCTTTCCTATCCTATCATCTATCCTATCCTATCCTCTATCCTTTCCTATCCTCTATCCTATCCTATCCTCTATCCTATCCTCTATCCTATCCTCTGCTCTATCCTATCCTATTCTCTATCCTATCCTATCATCTATCCTATTCTATCCTCTATCCTATCCTATCCTCTATCCTATCCTATCCTCTATCCTATCCTATCCTCTATCCTATCCTATCCTCTATCGTATCCTATTCTATCCTCTATCCTATCCTATCCTCTATCCTATCCTATCCTATCCTCTATCCTATCCTATCCTCTATCCTATCCTATCCTCTATCCTATCCTCTATCCTATCCTCTCCTCTATCCTATCCTATCCTCTATCCTATCCTATACTCTATCCTCTATCCAATCCTATCCTATCCTCTATCCTATCCTATCCTATCCTCTATCCTATCCTATCCTCTATCCTATCCTATCCTCTATACTATCCTATCCTCTATCCTATCCTATCCTCTATCCTAGCCTATCCTCTATCGTATCCTATCCTATCCTCTATCATATCCTATCCTCTATCCTAAACGCTCCTCAATCCTATTCTATCCTCTATCCTATCCTATCCTCTATCCTATCCTATCCTATCCTCTATCCTATCCTATCATCTATCCTATCCTATCCTCTATCCTCTCCTCTCCTCTATCCTATCCTATCCTCTATCCTATCCTATACTCTATCCTCTATCCTATCCTACCCTCTTTCCTATCCTATCATCTATCCTATCCTATCTTCTATCCTATCCTTTCCTCTATCCTATCCTATCCTTTATCCTATCCTATCCTCTATCCAATCCTATCCTCTATCCTATACTATCCTCTACCTTATCATATCCTCTATCCTACTCTATCCTCTATCCTATCCTATCCTCTATCATATCCTATCCTCAATCCGATCCTCTATCCTATCCTATCCACTATCCTATCCTCTATCCTATCCTATCCTCTATCCTATCCTATCCTCTATCCTATCCTATCCTTTATCCTATCCTATCCTCTATCCGATCCTCTATCCTATCCTATCCTCTATCCTATCCTATCCTCTATCCTATCCTATCCTTTATCCTATCCTATTCTCTATCCTATCCTATCATCTATCCTATTCTATCCTCTATCCTATCCTATCCTCTATCCTATCCTATCCTTTATCCTATCCTATCCTCTATCCTATCCTATCCTCTATCCTATACTATCCTCTAACTTATCCTATCCTCTATCCTATCCAATTACCTATCCTATCCTCTATCCTATCCTTTCCTCTATCCTATCCTATCCTCTATCCGATCCTCTATCGTATCCTCTATCCTATCCTCTATCCTATCCTCTATCCTATCCTATCCGATCCTCTATCCTATCCTCTATCCTATACTATCCTCTACCATATCCTATCTATCCTATCCAATTATCTATCCTATCCTCGATCCTATCCTATCCTCCATCCTATCCTATCCTCTATCAGATCCTCTATCCTATACTAGCCTCTACCTTATCCTCTCCCCTATCCTATCCAATAACCTATCCGATCCTCTATCCTATCCTATCCTCTATCCGATCGTATCCTCTATCAGATCCTCTATCCTATCCTATCATCTATCCTATCCTCTATCGTATCCTATCCTATCCTCTTTCCTATCCTATCCTCTATCCTATCCTATCCTCTATACCATCCTCTATCCTATCCTATCCTCTATCCGATCCTCTATCCTATCCTATCCTCTATAATATCGTTTACTCTATCATATCCTATCCTCTATCCTATAATATCATCTATCCTATTCTATCCTCTATCCTATCCTATCCTCTATCCTATCCTATCCTCTATCCTATCCTATCCTATCCTCTATCCTATCCTGTATCCTATCCTGTATCCTATCCTATCCTCTAACCTATCCTATCCTCTATCCTATCCTATCCTCTATCCTATCCTATCCTTTATCCTATCCTATCCTCTATCCTATCCTATCCTTTATCCTATCCTATCCTCTATCCTATCCTATCCTCTATCCTATACAATCCTCTACCTTATCCTATCCTCTATCCTATCCAATTACCTATCCTATCCTCTGTCGTATCCTTTCCTCTATGATATCCTATCCTCTATCCGATCCTCTATCCTATCCTCTATCCTATCCTCTATCCTATCCTCTATCCTATCCTATCCTCTATCCTATCCTATCCTCTATCCTATCCTATCCTCTATCCTATCCTATCGTCTATCCCATCCTATCCTCTATCCTTTCCTATCCTCTATACTATCCTATCCTCTATCCTATCCTATCCTCTATCCTATCCTATTCTCTATCCTATCCTATCATCTATCCTATTCTATCCTCTATCCTATCCTATCCTCTATACTATCCTATCCTCTATCCTTTCCTATCCTCTATCCTATCCTATCCTCTATCCTATCCTCTATCCTATCCTCTATCCTATCCACTATCCTATCCTATCCTCTATCCTATCCTCTATCCTATCCTATCCTCTATCCTATCCTCTTCTGTATCCTATCCTATCATCTATCCTATTCTATCCGCTATCCTATACTATCCTCTATCCTATCCTATCCTTTATCCTATCCTATCCTCTATCCTATCCTATCCTCTAACCCATCCTATCCTCTATCCTTTCCTATCCTCTATCCTATCCTATCCTCTATCCTATCCTCTATCCTATCCTCTATCCTATCCTATCCTCTATCCTTTCCTCTATCCTATCCTCTATCCTATCCTCTATCCTATCCTATCCTCTATCCTATCCTATTCTCTATCCTATCCTATCATCTATCCTATTCTATCCTCTATCCTATCCTATCCTCTATCCTATCCTATCATTAATCCTATCCTATCCTCTATCCGATCCTATCCTCTATCCTATACTATCCTCTAACTTATCCTATCCTCTATCCTATCCAATTACCTATCCTATCCTCTATCCTATCCTTTCCTCTATCCTATCCTATCCTCTATCCGATCCTCTATCCTATCCTCTATCCTATCCTATCCTCTATCCTATCCTATCCTCTATCCTATCCTATCCTCTATCCTATCCTATCCTCTATCCGATCCTCTATCCTATCCTATCCTCTACCCTATCCTATCCTCTATTATATCCTATCCTCTATCCTATCCTATCCTATCCTCTATCCGATCCTCTATCATATCCTATCCTCTATCCTACCCTATCCTCTATCCTATCCTTTCCTCAATCCTATTATATCCTCTATCCTATCCTATCCTCTATCCTATCCTATCCTATCCTATCCTCTATCCTATCCTGTCCTCTACCCTATCCTATCCTCTATCCTATTCTATCCTCTATCCTATCCTATCCTCTATCCTATCCTATCCTCTATCCTATCCTATCTTCTATCCTATCCTATCCGATCCTCTATCCTATCCTCTATCCTATACTATCCTCTACCTTATCCTATCCTCTATCCTGTCCAATTACCTATCCTTTCCTCTATCCTATCCTATCCTCTATCCGATCCTCTATCCTATCCTATCCTGTATCCTATCCTATCCTCTATCAGATCCTCTATCGTATCCTATCATCTATCCTATCCTCTATCGTATCCTATCCTATCCTCTTTCCTATCCTATCCTCTATCCTATCCTATCCTCTATCCTATCCTCTATACCATCCTCTATCCTATCCTATCCTCTATCCGATCCTCTATCCTATACTATCCTCTATCCTATCCTATCCTCTATCCTATCCTATCATCTATCCTCTCCTCTATCCTATCCTATCCTCTATCCTATCCTATCCTCTATCCCATCCTAACCTCTATCCTATCCTACCCTCTTTCCTATCCTATCCTCTATCCTATCCTATCCTCTATCCTATCCTATCCTCTATCCCATCCTATCCTCTATCCTTTCCTATCCTCTATCCTATCCTATAATCTATCCTATCCTCTATCCTATCCTATCCTCTATCCTATCCCCTATCCTATCCTATCCTCTATCCTATCCTCTATCCTATCCTATCCTCTATCCTATCCTATCCTCTATCCTATCCTCTTCTCTATCCTATCCTATCATCTATCCTATTTTATCCGCTATCCTATACTATCCTCTATCCTATCCTATCCTTTATCCTATCCTATCCTCTATCCTATCCTATCCTCTATCCTATACTATCCTCTAACTAATCCTATCCTCTATCCTATCCAATTACCTATCCTATCCTCTATCCTATCCTATCCTCTATCCTATCCTATCCTCTATCCTATCCTCTATCCTATACTATCCTCTACCTTATCCTATCCTCTATCATATCCAATTACCTATCCTTTCCTCTATCCTATCCTATCCTCTATCCTATCCTATCCTCTATCCGATCCTCTATCCTATCCTATCCTGTATCCTATCCTATCCTCTATCAGATCCTCTATCGTATCCTATCATCTATCCTATCCTCTATCGTATCCTATCCTATCCTCTTTCCTATCCTATCCTCTATCCGATCCTCTATCCAATCCTATCCTCTATTCTATCCTTATCCTCTATCCTATACTATCCCCTATCCTATCCTATCCTCTATCCTATCCTATCATCTATCCTCTCCTCTATCCTATCCTATCCTCTATCCTATCCTATCCTCTATCCTATCCTATCATCTATCCTCTCCTCTATCCTATCCTATCCTCTATCCTATCCTATCCTCTATCCCATCCTAACCTCTATCCTATCCTACCCTCTTTCCTATCCTATCCTCTATCCTATCCTATCCTCTATCCGATCCTCTATCCAATCCTATCCTCTATTCTATCCTTATCCTCTATCCTATACTATCCCCTATCCTATCCTATCCTCTATCCTATCCTATCATCTATCCTCTCCTCTATCCTATCCTATCCTCTATCCTATCCTATCCTCTATCCCATCCTATCCTCTATCCTATCCTCCCTCTTTCCTATCCTATCCTCTATCCTATCCTATCCTCTATCCTATCCTATCCTCTATCCCATCCTATCCTCTATCCTTTCCTATACTCTATCCTATCCTATAATCTATCCTATCCTCTATCCTATCCGCTATCCTATCCTATCCTCTATCCTATCCTCTATACTATCCTAACCTCTATCCTATCCTCTTCTCTATCCTATCCTATCATCTATCCTATTCTATCCGCTATCCTATACTATCCTCTATCCTATCCTATCCTTTATCCTATCCTATCCTCTATCCTATCCTATCCTCTATCCTATACTATCCTCTAACTAATCCTATCCTCTATCCTGTCCAATTACCTATCCTATCCTCTATCCTATCCTATCCTCTATCCTATCCTCTATCCTATCCTATCCTATCCTATCCTATCCTCTATCCTATCCTATCCTTTATCCTATCCTATCCTCTATCCTATCCTATCCTCTATCCTATACTATCCTCTAACTTATCCTATCCTCTATCCTATCCTATCCTTAATCCTATCCTATCCTCTATCCGATCCTATCCTCTATCCTATACTATCCAATTACCTATCCTATCCTCTATCCTATCCTATCCTCTATCCTGTCCTCTATCCTATCCTATCCTCTATCCTATCCTATCCTCTATCCTATCCTATCCTCTATCCTATCCTATCCTCTATCCTATCCTATTCTCTATCCTATCCTATCATCTATCCTATTCTATCCTCTATCCTATCCTATCCTCTATCCTATCCTATCCTTTATCCTATCCTATCCTCTATCCTATCCTTTCCTCTATCCTATCCTATCCTCTATCCTATCCTATACTCTATCCGATCCTCTGTCCTATCCTATCCTCTATCCTATCCTCTATCCTATCCTATCCTATCCTCTATCCTATCCTATCCTATCCTATCCTCTATCCTATCCTATCCTATCCTCTATCCTATCCTATCCTTTATCCTATCCTATCCTCTATTCTATCCTATCCTCTATCCTATACTATCCTCTATCCTATCCTATCCTCTATCCTATCCTATCCTCTATCCCATCCTATCCTCTATCCTTTCCTATCCTCTATCCTTTCCTATCCTCTATCCTATCCTATCCTCTATCCTATCCTCTATCCTATCCTATCCTCTATCCTATCCTATTCTCTATCCTATCCAATCATCTATCCTATTCTATCCTCTATCCCATCCTATCCTCTATCCTATCCTATCCTTTATCCTATCCTATCCTCTATCCTATCCTATCCTCTATCCTATACTATCCTCTAACTTATCCTATCCTCTATCCTATCCAATTACCTATCCTATCCTCTATCCTATCCTATCCTCTATCCTATCCTATCCTCTATTCTATCCTATCCTCTATCCTATCCTCTATCGTATCCTATTCTATCCTCTATCCTATCCTATCCTACCCTCTATCCTATCCTATCCTCTATTTTATCCTATCCTCAATCCTATCCTCTATCCTATCCTCTCCTCTATCCTATCCTATCCTCTATCCTATCCTATCCTCTATCCTATACTATCCTCTAACTTATCCTATCCTCTATCCTATCCAATTACCTATCCTATCCTCTATCCTATCCTATCCTCTATCCTATCCTATCCTCTATCGTATCCTATTCTATCCTCTATCCTATCCTATCCTCTATCCTATCCTATCCTATCCTCTATCCTATCCTATCCTATCCTCTATCCTATCCTATCCTCTATCCTATCCTATCCTCTATCCTATCCTCTATCCTATCCTCTCCTCTATCCTATCCTATCCTCTATCCTATCCTATACTCTATCCTCTATCCTATCCTATCCTCTATCCTATCCTATCCTATCCTCTATCCTATCCTATCCTATCCTCTATCCTATCCTATCCTCTATCCTATCCTATCCTCTATCCTATCCTATCCTCTATCCTATCCTATCCTCTATCCTAGCCTATCCTCTATCGTATCCTATCCTATCCTCTATCATATCCTATCCTCTATCCTAAACGCTCCTCAATCCTATTCTATCCTCTATCCTATCCTATCCTCTATCCTATCCTATCCTATCCTCTATCCTATCCTATCCTCTATCCTATCCTATCCTCTATCCTATCCTCTCCTCTATCCTATCCTATCCTCTATCCTATCCTATACTCTATCCTCTATCCTATCCTACCCTCTTTCCTATCCTATCATCTATCCTATCCTATCTTCTATCCTATCCTTTCCTCTATCCTATCCTATCCTTTATCCTATCCTATCCTCTATCCTATCCTATCCTCTATCCTATACTATCCTCTACCTTATCCTATCCTCTATCCTACTCTATCCTCTATCCTATCCTATCCTCTATCATATCCTATCCTCTATCCGATCCTCTATCCTATCCTATCCTCTATCCGATCCTCTATCCTATCCTATCCTCTATCCTATCCTATCCTCTATCCTATCCTATCCTTTATCCTATCCTATCCTCTATCCTATCCTATCCTCTATCCTATACTATCCCCTACCTTATCCTATCCTCTATCCTATCCAATTACCTATCCTATCCTCTATCCTATCCTTTCCTCTATCCTATCCTATCCTCTATCCTATCCTCTATCCTATCCTCTATCCTATCCTATCCTCTATCCTATCCTATCCTCTATCCTATCCTATCCTCTATCCTATCCTATCCTCTATCCCATCCTATCCTCTATCCTTTCCTATCCTCTATCCTATCCTATCCTCTATCCTATCCTCTATCCTATCCTATCCTCTATCCTATCCTATTCTCTATCCTATCCAATCATCAATCCTATTCTATCCTCTACCCTATCCTATCCTCTATCCTATCCTATCCTTTATCCTATCCTATCCTCTATCCTATCCTATCCTATCCTCTATCCTATCCTATCCTCTATCCTATCCTATCCTATCCTCTATCCTATCCTATCCTCTATCCTATCCTATCCTCTATCCTATCGTATCCTCTATCCTATCCTCTCCTCTATCCTATCCTATCCTCTATCCTATCCTATAGTCTATCCTCTATCCTATCCTACCCTCTTTCCTATCCTATCATCTATCCTATCCTATCCTCTATCCTTTCCTATCCTCTATCCTATCCTATCCTCTATCCTATCCTCTATCCTATCCTCTGCTCTATCCTATCCTATTCTCTATCCTATCCTATCATCTATCCTATTCTATCCTCTATCCTATCCTATCCTCTATCCTATCCTATCCTCTATCCTATCCTATCCTCTATCCTATCCTATCCTCTATCGTATCCTATTCTATCCTCTATCCTATCCTATCCTCTATCCTATCCTATCCTATCCTCTATCCTATCCTATCCTCTATCCTATCCTATCCTCTATCCTATCCTCTATCCTATCCTCTCCTCTATCCTATCCTATCCTCTATCCTATCCTATACTCTATCCTCTATCCAATCCTATCCTATCCTCTATCCTATCCTATCCTATCCTCTATCCTATCCTATCCTCTATCCTATCCTATCCTCTATACTATCCTATCCTCTATCCTATCCTATCCTCTATCCTAGCCTATCCTCTATCGTATCCTATCCTATCCTCTATCATATCCTATCCTCTATCCTAAACGCTCCTCAATCCTATTCTATCCTCTATCCTATCCTATCCTCTATCCTATCCTATCCTATCCTCTATCCTATCCTATCATCTATCCTATCCTATCCTCTATCCTCTCCTCTCCTCTATCCTATCCTATCCTCTATCCTATCCTATACTCTATCCTCTATCCTATCCTACCCTCTTTCCTATCCTATCATCTATCCTATCCTATCTTCTATCCTATCCTTTCCTCTATCCTATCCTATCCTTTATCCTATCCTATCCTCTATCCTATCCTATCCTCTATCCTATACTATCCTCTACCTTATCATATCCTCTATCCTACTCTATCCTCTATCCTATCCTATCCTCTATCATATCCTATCCTCAATCCGATCCTCTATCCTATCCTATCCACTATCCGATCCTCTATCCTATCCTATCCTCTATCCTATCCTATCCTCTATCCTATCCTATCCTTTATCCTATCCTATCCTCTATCCGATCCTCTATCCTATCCTATCCTCTATCCTATCCTATCCTCTATCCTATCCTATCCTTTATCCTATCCTATTCTCTATCCTATCCTATCATCTATCCTATTCTATCCTCTATCCTATCCTATCCTCTATCCTATCCTATCCTTTATCCTATCCTATCCTCTATCCTATCCTATCCTCTATCCTATACTATCCTCTAACTTATCCTATCCTCTATCCTATCCAATTACCTATCCTATCCTCTATCCTATCCTTTCCTCTATCCTATCCTATCCTCTATCCGATCCTCTATCGTATCCTCTATCCTATCCTCTATCCTATCCTCTATCCTATCCTATCCGATCCTCTATCCTATCCTCTATCCTATACTATCCTCTACCATATCCTATCTATCCTATCCAATTACCTATCCTATCCTCGATCCTATCCTATCCTCCATCCTATCCTATCCTCTATCAGATCCTCTATCCTATACTAGCCTCTACCTTATCCTCTCCCCTATCCTATCCAATAACCTATCCGATCCTCTATCCTATCCTATCCTCTATCCGATCGTATCCTCTATCAGATCCTCTATCCTATCCTATCATCTATCCTATCCTCTATCGTATCCTATCCTATCCTCTTTCCTATCCTATCCTCTATCCTATCCTATCCTCTATACCATCCTCTATCCTATCCTATCCTCTATCCGATCCTCTATCCTATCCTATCCTCTATAATATCGTTTACTCTATCATATCCTATCCTCTATCCTATAATATCATCTATCCTATTCTATCCTCTATCCTATCCTATCCTCTATCCTATCCTATCCTCTATCCTATCCTCTCCTCTATCCTATCCTATCCTCTATCCTATCCTATAGTCTATCCTCTATCCTATCCTATCCTCTATCCTATCCTATAGTCTATCCTCTATCCTATCCTACCCTCTTTCCTATCCTATCCTCTATCCTATCCTATCCTATCCTCTATCCTATCCTGTATCCTATCCTGTATCCTATCCTATCCTCTAACCTATCCTATCCTCTATCCTATCCTATCCTCTATCCTATCCTATCCTTTATCCTATCCTATCCTCTATCCTATCCTATCCTTTATCCTATCCTATCCTCTATCCTATCCTATCCTCTATCCTATACAATCCTCTACCTTATCCTATCCTCTATCCTATCCAATTACCTATCCTATCCTCTGTCCTATCCTTTCCTCTATGATATCCTATCCTCTATCCGATCCTCTATCCTATCCTCTATCCTATCCTCTATCCTATCCTATCCTCTATCCTATCCTATCCTCTATCCTATCCTATCCTCTATCCTATCCTATCGTCTATCCCATCCTATCCTCTATCCTTTCCTATCCTCTATACTATCCTATCCTCTATCCTATCCTATCCTCTATCCTATCCTATTCTCTATCCTATCCTATCATCTATCCTATTCTATCCTCTATCCTATCCTATCCTCTATACTATCCTATCCTTTATCCTATCCTATCCTCTATCCTATCCTATAATCTACCCTATACTATCCTCTAACTTATCCTATCCTCTATCCTATCCAATTACCTATCCTATCCTCTATCCTATCCTTTCCTCTATCCTATCCTATCCTCTATCCGATCCTCTACCCTATCCTCTATCCTATCCTCTATCCTATCCTATCCGATCCTCTATCCTATCCTCTATCCTATACTATCCTCTACCTTATCCTATCCTCTATCCTATCCAATTACCTATCCTATCCTCGATCCTATCCTATCCTCCATCCTATCCTATCCTCTATCAGATCCTCTATCCTATACTAGCCTCTACCTTATCCTCTCCCCTATCCTATCCAATTACCTATCCGATCCTCTATCCTATCCTATCCTCTATCCGATCGTATCCTCTATCAGATCCTCTATCCTATCCTATCATCTATCCTATCCTCGATCCTATCCTATCCTCCATCCTATCCTATCCTCTATCAGATCCTCTATCCTATACTAGCCTCTACCTTATCCTCTCCCCTATCCTATCCAATAACCTATCCGATCCTCTATCCTATCCTATCCTCTATCCGATCGTATCCTCTATCAGATCCTCTATCCTATCCTATCATCTATCCTATCCTCGATCCTATCCTATCCTCCATCCTATCCTATCCTCTATCAGATCCTCTATCCTATACTAGCCTCTACCTTATCCTCTCCCCTATCCTATCCAATAACCTATCCGATCCTCTATCCTATCCTATCCTCTATCCGATCGTATCCTCTATCAGATCCTCTATCCTATCCTATCATCTATCCTATCCTCTATCGTATCCTATCCTATCCTCTTTCCTATCCTATCCTCTATCCTATCCTATCCTCTATACCATCCTCTATCCTATCCTATCCTCTATCCGATCCTCTATCCTATCCTATCCTCTATAATATCGTTTACTCTATCATATCCTATCCTCTATCCTATCCTATCCTCTATCCTATCCTCTCCTCTATCCTATCCTATCCTCTATCCTATCCTATAGTCTATCCTCTATCCTATCCTATCCTCTATCCTATCCTATTCTCTATCCTATCCTATCCTCTATACTATCCTATCCTCTATCCTATCCTATCCTCTATACTATCCTATCCTTTATCCTATCCTATCCTCTATCCTATCCTATAATCTACCCTATACTATCCTCTAACTTATCCTATCCTCTATCCTATCCAATTACCTATCCTATCCTCTATCCTATCCTTTCCTCTATCCTATCCTATCCTCTATCCGATCCTCTACCCTATCCTCTATCCTATCCTCTATCCTATCCTATCCGATCCTCTATCCTATCCTCTATCCTATACTATCCTCTACCTTATCCTATCCTCTATCCTATCCAATTACCTATCCTATCCTCGATCCTATCCTATCCTCCATCCTATCCAATTACCTATCCGATCCTCTATCCTATCCTATCCTCTATCCGATCGTATCCTCTATCAGATCCTCTATCCTATCCTATCATCTATCCTATCCTCTATCGTATCCTATCCTATCCTCTTTCCTGTCCTATCCTCTATCCTATCCTATCCTCTATCCTATCCTCTATACCATCCTCTATCCTATCCTATCCTCTTTCCTGTCCTATCCTCTATCCTATCCTATCCTCTATCCTATCCTCTATACCATCCTCTATCCTATCCTATCCTCTATCCGATCCTGTATCCTATCCTATCCTCTATAATATCGTTTACTCTATCATATCCTATCCTCTATCCTATAATATCATCTATCCTATCCTATCCTCTATCCTATCCTCTCCTCTATCCTATCCTATCCTCTATCCTATCCTATCCTCTATCCTATATTCTATCCTATCCTTTCCTATCTCCTATCCTATCCTATCCTATCCTCTATCCTATCCTATCCTGTATCCTATCCTATCCTCTATTCTATCCTATCCTCTATCCTATACTATCCTCTATCCTATCCTATCCTCTATCCTATCCTATCCTCTATCCGATCCTCTATCCAATCCTATCCTTTATCCTATCCTATCCTCTATCCTACTCTATCCTCTATCCTATCCTATCCTCTATCCTATCCTACCCTCTTTCCTATCCTATCATCTATCCTATCCTATCTTCTATCCTATCCTTTCCTCTATCCTATCCTATCCTCTATCCTATCCTATTCTCTATCCTATCCTATCATCTATCCTATTCTATCCTCTACCCTATCCTATCCTCTATCCTATCCTACCCTCTTTCCTATCCTATCATCTATCCTATCCTATCTTCTATCCTATCCTTTCCTCTATCCTATCCTATCCTCTATCCTATCCTATCCTCTATCCGAACCTCTGTCCTATCCTATCCTCTATCCTATCCTCTATCCTATCCTATCCTATCCTCTATCCTATCCTATCCTATCCTCTATCCTATCCTATCCTATCCTCTATCCTATCCTATCCTTTATCCTATCCTATCCTCTATTCTATCCTATCCTCTATCCTATACTATCCTCTACCCTATCCTATCCTCTATCCTATTCTATCCTCTATCCGATCCTCTATCCAATCCTATCCTGTATCCTATCCTATCCTCCATCCTATCCTATCCTCTATCCGATCCTCTATCCTATCCTATCCTCTATCCGATCCTCTATCCTATCCTATCCTCTATCCTATCCTATCCTCTATCCGATCTTCTATCCTATCCTCTATCCTATCCTATCCTCTATCCTATCCTATCCTCTATCCTATCCTATCCTCTATCCTATATTATCCTCTATCCCATCCTATCCTCTATCCTTTCCTATCCTCTATCCTATCCTATCCTCTATCCTATCCTCTATCCTATCCTATCCTCTATCCTATCCTATCCTTTATCCTATCCTATCCTCTATCCTATCCTATCCTCTATCCTATACTATCCTCTAACTTATCCTATCCTCTAACCTATCCAATTACCTATCCTATCCTCTATCCTATCCTTTCCTCTATCCTATCCTATCCTCTATCGTATCCTCTATCCTATCCTCTATCCTATCCTATCCGATCCTCTATCCTATCCTCTATCCTATACTATCCTCTACCATATCCTATCCTCTATCCTATCCAATTACATATCCTATCCTCGATCCTATCCTATCCTCCATCCTATCCTATCCTCTATCAGATCCTCTATCCTATACTAGTCTCTACCTTATCCTCTCCCCTATCCTATCCAATTACCTATCCTATCCTCTATCCTATCCTTTCCTCTATCCTATCCTATCCTCTATCCTATACTATCCTCTAACTTATCCTATCCTCTATCCTATCCAATTACCTATCCTATCCTCTATCCTATCCTTTCCTCTATCCTATCCTATCCTCTATCCGATCCTCTATCGTATCCTCTATCCTATCCTCTATCCTATCCTATCCGATCCTCTATCCTATCCTCTATCCTATACTATCCTCTACCATATCCTATCTATCCTATCCAATTACCTATCCTATCCTCGATCCTATCCTATCCTCCATCCTATCCTATCCTCTATCAGATCCTCTATCCTATACTAGCCTCTACCTTATCCTCTCCCCTATCCTATCCAATAACCTATCCGATCCTCTATCCTATCCTATCCTCTATCCGATCGTATCCTCTATCAGATCCTCTATCCTATCCTATCATCTATCCTATCCTCTATCGTATCCTATCCTATCCTCTTTCCTATCCTATCCTCTATCCTATCCTATCCTCTATACCATCCTCTATCCTATCCTATCCTCTATCCGATCCTCTATCCTATCCTATCCTCTATAATATCGTTTACTCTATCATATCCTATCCTCTATCCTATAATATCATCTATCCTATTCTATCCTCTATCCTATCCTATCCTCTATCCTATCCTATCCTCTATCCTATCCTCTCCTCTATCCTATCCTATCCTCTATCCTATCCTATAGTCTATCCTCTATCCTATCCTATCCTCTATCCTATCCTATAGTCTATCCTCTATCCTATCCTACCCTCTTTCCTATCCTATCCTCTATCCTATCCTATCCTATCCTCTATCCTATCCTGTATCCTATCCTGTATCCTATCCTATAATCTAACCTATCCTATCCTCTATCCTATCCTATCCTCTATCCTATCCTATCCTTTATCCTATCCTATCCTCTATCCTATCCTATCCTCTATCCTATACTATCCTCTACCTTATCCTATCCTCTATCCTATCCAATTACCTATCCTATCCTCTATCCTATCCTTTCCTCTATGATATCCTATCCTCTATCCGATCCTCTATCCTATCCTCTATCCTATCCTCTATCCTATCCTATCCTCTATCCTATCCTATCCTCTATCCTATCCTATCCTCTATCCCATCCTATCCTCTATCCTTTCCTATCCTCTATACTATCCTATCCTCTATCCTATCCTATCCTCTATCCTATCCTATTCTCTATCCTATCCTATCATCTATCCTATTCTATCCTCTATCCTATCCTATCCTCTATACTATCCTATCCTTTATCCTATCCTATCCTCTATCCTATCCTATAATCTACCCTATACTATCCTCTAACTTATCCTATCCTCTATCCTATCCAATTACCTATACTATCCTCTATCCTATCCTTTCCTCTATCCTATCCTATCCTCTATCCGATCCTCTACCCTATCCTCTATCCTATCCTCTATCCTATCCTATCCGATCCTCTATCCTATCCTCTATCCTATACTATCCTCTACCTTATCCTATCCTCTATCCTATCCAATTACCTATCCTATCCTCGATCCTATCCTATCCTCCATCCTATCCTATCCTCTATCAGATCCTCTATCCTATACTGGCCTCTACCTTATCCTCTCCCCTATCCTATCCAATTACCTATCCGATCCTCTATCCTATCCTATCCTCTATCCGATCGTATCCTCTATCAGATCCTCTATCCTATCCTATCATCTATCCTATCCTCTATCGTATCCTATCCTATCCTCTTTCCTGTCCTATCCTCTATCCTATCCTATCCTCTATCCTATCCTCTATACCATCCTCTATCCTATCCTATCCTCTATCCGATCCTGTATCCTATCCTATCCTCTATAATATCGTTTACTCTATCATATCCTATCCTCTATCCTATAATATCATCTATCCTATCCTATCCTCTATCCTATCCTCTCCTCTATCCTATCCTATCCTCTATCCTATCCTATCCTCTATCCTATCCTCTATCCTATCCTATCCTCTATCCTATCCTGTATCCTATCCTTTCCTATCCTCTATCCTATCCTATCCTATCCTCTATCCTATCCTATCCTGTATCCTATCCTATCCTCTATTCTATCCTATCCTCTATCCTATACTATCCTCTATCCTATCCTATCCTCTATCCTATCCTATCCTCTATCCGATCCTCTATCCAATCCTATCCTTTATCCTATCCTATCCTCTATCCTACTCTATCCTCTATCCTATCCTATCCTCTGTCCGACCCTCTATCCTATCCTATCCTCTATCCTATCCTATCCTTTATCCTATCCTATCCTCTATCCTATCCTATCCTCTATCCTATACTATCCTCTACCTTATCCTATCCTCTATCCTATCCAATTACCTATCCTATCCTCTATCCTATCCTTTCCTCTATCCTATCCTATCCTCTATCCGATCCTCTATCCTATCCTCTATCCTATCCTATCCTCTATCCTATCCTATCCTATCCTCTATCCTATCCTATCCGTTATCCTATCCTATCCTCTATTCTATCCTATCCTCTATCCTATCCTACCCTCTATCCTATCCTATCCTCTATCCGATCCTCTATCCTATCCTATCCTCTATCCAATCCTATCCTCTATCCTATCTATCCTATATCCTATCCTATCCTCTATCCTATCCTATCCTCTATCCTATCCTATCCTCTATCCTATCCTATCCTCTATCCTATCCTCTATCCTATCCTATCCTCTATCCTATCCTATCCTCTATCGTATCCTATCCTCTATCGTATCCTATTCTATCCTCTATCCTATCCTATCCTCTATCCTATCCTATCCTATCCTCTATCCTATCCTATCCTCTATCCTATCCTATCCTCTATCCTATCCTCTCCTCTATCCTATCCTATCCTCTATCCTATCCTATACTCTATCCTCTATCCTATCCTATCCTCTATCCCATCCTATCCTATCCTCTATCCTATCCTATCCTATCCTCTATCCTATCCTATCCTCTATCCTATCCTATCATCTATCCTATCCTATCCTCTATCCTATCCTCTCCTCTATCCTATCCTATCCTCTATCCTATCCTATCCTCTATCCTATACTATCCTCTACCTTATCCTATCCTCTATCCTATCCAATTGCCTATCCTATCCTCTATCCTATCCTTTCATCTATCCTATCCTATCCTCTATCCGATCCTCTACCCTATCCTCTATCCTATCCTCTATCCTATCCTATCCGATCCTCTATCCTATCCTCTATCCTATACTATCCTCTACCTTATCCTATCCTCTATCCTATCCAATTACCTATCCTATCCTCTATCCTATCCTTTCATCTATCCTATCCTATCCTCCATCCGATCCTCTACCCTATCCTCTATCCTATCCTCTATCCTATCCTATCCGATCCTCTATCCTATCCTCTATCCTATACTATCCTCTACCTTATCCTATCCTCTATCCTATCCACTTACCTATCCTATCCTCGATCCTATCCTATCCTCCATCCTATCCTATCCTCTATCAGATCCTCTATCCTATACTAGCCTCTACCTTATCCTCTCCCCTATCCTATCCAATTAACTATCCGATCCTCTATCCTATCCTATCCTCTATCCGATCGTATCCTCTATCAGATCCTCTATCCTATCCTATCATCTATCCTATCCTCTATCGTATCCTATCCTATCCTCTTTCCTGTCCTATCCTCTATCCTATCCTATCCTCTATCCTATCCTCTATACCATCCTCTATCCTATCCTATCCTCTTTCCTGTCCTATCCTCTATCCTATCCTATCCTCTATCCTATCCTCTATACCATCCTCTATCCTATCCTATCCTCTATCCGATCCTGTATCCTATCCTATCCTCTATAATATCGTTTACTCTATCATATCCTATCCTCTATCCTATAATATCATCTATCCTATCCTATCCTCTATCCTATCCTCTCCTCTATCCTATCCTATCCTCTATCCTATCCTATCCTCTATCCTATCCTATCCTCTATC
This sequence comes from Halictus rubicundus, assembly GCF_050948215.1. NCBI lineage: Eukaryota > Metazoa > Arthropoda > Insecta > Hymenoptera > Halictidae > Halictus > Halictus rubicundus. The sequence continues at coordinate 238,786 of NW_027488771.1, forward strand.
CTATCCTCTATCCTATCCTATCCTCTATCCTATCCTATCCTCTATCCTATCCTATCCTCTATCGTATCCTATTCTATCCTCTATCCTATCCTATCCTCTATCCTATCCTATCCTATCCTCTATCCTATCCTATCCTCTATCCTATCCTATCCTCTATCCTATCCTCTCCTCTATCCTATCCAATTGCCTATCCTATCCTCTATCCTATCCTTTCATCTATCCTATCCTATCCTCTATCCGATCCTCTACCCTATCCTCTATCCTATCCTCTATCCTATCCTATCCGATCCTCTATCCTATCCTCTATCCTATACTATCCTCTACCTTATCCTATCCTCTATCCTATCCAATTACCTATCCTATCCTCTATCCTATCCTTTCATCTATCCTATCCTATCCTCCATCCGATCCTCTACCCTATCCTCTATCCTATCCTCTATCCTATCCTATCCGATCCTCTATCCTATCCTCTATCCTATACTATCCTCTACCTTATCCTATCCTCTATCCTATCCACTTACCTATCCTATCCTCGATCCTATCCTATCCTCCATCCTATCCTATCCTCTATCAGATCCTCTATCCTATACTAGCCTCTACCTTATCCTCTCCCCTATCCTATCCAATTAACTATCCGATCCTCTATCCTATCCTATCCTCTATCCGATCGTATCCTCTATCAGATCCTCTATCCTATCCTATCATCTATCCTATCCTCTATCGTATCCTATCCTATCCTCTTTCCTGTCCTATCCTCTATCCTATCCTATCCTCTATCCTATCCTCTATACCATCCTCTATCCTATCCTATCCTCTTTCCTGTCCTATCCTCTATCCTATCCTATCCTCTATCCTATCCTCTATACCATCCTCTATCCTATCCTATCCTCTATCCGATCCTGTATCCTATCCTATCCTCTATAATATCGTTTACTCTATCATATCCTATCCTCTATCCTATAATATCATCTATCCTATCCTATCCTCTATCCTATCCTCTCCTCTATCCTATCCTATCCTCTATCCTATCCTATCCTCTATCCTATCCTATCCTCTATCCTATCCTCTATCCTATCCTATCCTCTATCCTATCCTATCCTCTATCCTATCCTATCCTCTATCGTATCCTATTCTATCCTCTATCCTATCCTATCCTCTATCCTATCCTATCCTATCCTCTATCCTATCCTATCCTCTATCCTATCCTATCCTCTATCCTATCCTCTCCTCTATCCTATCCTATCCTCTATCCTATCCTATACTCTATCCTCTATCCTATCCTATCCTCTATCCCATCCTATCCTATCCTCTATCCTATCCTATCCTATCCTCTATTCTATCCTATCCTCTATCCTATACTATCCTCTACCCTATCCTATCCTCTATCCTATTCTATCCTCTATCCGATCCTCTATCCAATCCTATCCTGTATCCTATCCTATCCTCTATCCTACTCTATCCTCTATCCTATCCTATCCTCTATCCTATCCTATCCTCTATCCTATCCTATCCTCCATCCTATCCTATCCTCTATCCCATCCTATCCTATCCTCTATCCTATCCTATCCTATCCTCTATCCTATCCTGTCCTTTATCCTATCCTATCCTCTATCCTATCCTATCCTCTATCCTATACTATCCTCTACCTTATCCTATCCTCTATCCTATCCAATTACCTATCCTATCCTCTATCCTATCCTGTCCTCTATCCTATCCTATCCTCTATCCGATCCTCTATCCTATCCTCTATCCTATCCTATCCTCTATCCTATCCTATCCTCCATCCTATCCTATCCTCTATCCCATCCTATCCTATCCTCTATCCTATCCTATCCTATCCTCTATTCTATCCTATCCTCTATCCTATACTATCCTCTACCCTATCCTATCCTCTATCCTATTCTATCCTCTATCCGATCCTCTATCCAATCCTATCCTGTATCCTATCCTATCCTCTATCCTACTCTATCCTCTATCCTATCCTATCCTCTATCCTAGCCTATCCTCTATCCGATCCTCTATCCTATCCTATCCTCTATCCGATCCTCTATCCTATCCTATCCTCTATCCTATCCTATCCTCTATCCTATCCTATCCTCCATCCTATCCTATCCTCTATCCCATCCTATCCTATCCTCTATCCTATCCTATCCTATCCTCTATTCTATCCTATCCTCTATCCAATACTATCCTTTATCCTATCCTATCCTCTATCCTATCCTATCCTCTATCCTATACTATCCTCTACCTTATCCTATCCTCTATCCTATCCAATTACCAATCCTATCCTCTATCCTATCCTGTCCTCTATCCTATCCTATCCTCTATCCGATCCTCTATCCTATCCTCTATCCTATCCTATCCTCTATCCTATCCGATCCTCTATCCTATCCTATCCTCTATCCTATATTATCCTCTATCCCATCCTATCCTCTATCCTTTCCTATCCTCTATCCTATCCTATCCTTTCCTATCCTCTATCCTATCCTATCCTCTATCCTATCCTCTATCCTATCCTATCCTCTATCCTATCCTATTCTCTATCCTATCCTATCATCTATCCTATTCTATCCTCTATCCTATCCTATCCTCTATCCTATCCTATCCTTTATCCTATCCTATCCTCTATCCTATCCTATCCTCTATCCTATACTATCCTCTCACTTATCCTATCCTCTAACCTATCCAATTACCTATCCTATCCTCTATCCTATCCTTTCCTCTATCCTATCCTATCCTCTATCGTATCCTCTATCCTATCCTCTATCCTATCCTATCCGATCCTCTATCCTATCCTATCCTCCATCCTATCCTATCCTCTATCAGATCCTCTATCCTATACTAGTCTCTACCTTATCCTCTCCCCTATCCTATCCAATTACCTATCCTATCCTCTATCCTATCCTTTCCTCTATCCTATCCTATCCTCTATCCGATCCTCTATCCTATCCTCTATCCTATCCTATCGTCTATCCTATAATATCATCTATCCTATTCTATCCTCTATCCTATCCTATCCTCTATCCTATCCTATCCTCTATCCTATCCTCTCCTCTATCCTATCCTATCCTCTATCCTATCCTATAGTCTATCCTCTATCCTATCCTATCCTCTATCCTATCCTATAGTCTATCCACTATCCTATCCTACCCTCTTTCCTATCCTATCCTCTATCCTATCCTATCCTATCCTCTATCCTATCCTGTATCCTATCCTGTATCCTATACTATCCTCTAACCTATCCTATCCTCTATCCTATCCTATCCTCTATCCTATCCTATCCTTTATCCTATCCTATCCTCTATCCTATCCTATCCTCTATCCTATACTATCCTCTACCTTATCCTATCCTCTATCCTATCCAGTTACCTATCCTATCCTCTATCCTATCCTTTCCTCTATGATATCCTATCCTCTATCCGATCCTCTATCCTATCCTCTATCCTATCCTCTATCCTATCCTATCCTCTATCCTATCCTATCCTCTATCCTATCCTATCCTCTATCCTATCCTATCCTCTATCCCATCCTATCCTCTATCCTTTCCTATCCTCTATACTATCCTATCCTATCATCTATCCTATTCTATCCTCTATCCTATCCTATTCTCTATCCTATCCTATCATCTATCCTATTCTATCCTCTATCCTATCCTATCCTCTATACTATCCTATCCTTTATCCTATCCTATCCTCTATCCTATCCTATAATCTACCCTATACTATCCTCTAACTTATCCTATCCTCTATCCTATCCAATTACCTATCCTATCCTCTATCCTTTCCTTTCCTCTATCCTATCCTATCCTCTATTTGATCCTCTACCCTATCCTCTATCCTATCCTCTATCCTATCCTATCCGATCCTCTATCCTATCCTCTATCCTATACTATCCTCTACCTTATCCTATCCTCTATCCTATCCAATTACCTATCCTATCCTCGATCCTATCCTATCCTCCATCCTATCCTATCCTCTATCAGATCCTCTATCCTATACTGGCCTCTACCTTATCCTCTCCCCTATCCTATCCAATTACCTATCCGATCCTCTATCCTATCCTATCCTCTATCCGATCGTATCCTCTATCAGATCCTCTATCCTATCCTATCATCTATCCTATCCTCTATCGTATCCTATCCTATCCTCTTTCCTGTCCTATCCTCTATCCTATCCTATCCTCTATCCTATCCTCTATACCATCCTCTATCCTATCCTATCCTCTATCCGATCCTGTATCCTATCCTATCCTCTATAATATCGTTTACTCTATCATATCCTATCCTCTATCCTATAATATCATCTATCCTATCCTATCCTCTATCCTATCCTCTCCTCTATCCTATCCTATCCTCTATCCTATCCTATCCTCTATCCTATCCTCTATCCTATCCTATCCTCTATCCTATCCTCTATCCTATCCTTTCCTATCCTCTATCCTATCCTATCCTATCCTCTATCCTATCCTATCCTGTATCCTATCCTATCCTCTATTCCATCCTATCCTCTATCCTATACTATCCTCTATCCTATCCTATCCTCTATCCTATCCTATCCTCTATCCGATCCTCTATCCAATCCTATCCTTTATCCTATCCTATCCTCTATCCTACTCTATCCTCTATCCTATCCTATCCTCTGTCCGACCCTCTATCCTATCCTATCCTCTATCCTATCCTATCCTTTATCCTATCCTAACCTCTATCCTATCCTATCCTCTATCCTATACTATCCTCTACCTTATCCTATCCTCTATCCTATCCAATTACCTATCCTATCCTCTATCCTATCCTTTCCTCTATCCTATCCTATCCTCTATCCGATCCTCTATCCTATCCTCTATCCTATCCTATCCTCTATCCTATCCTATCCGTTATCCTATCCTATCCTCTATTCTATCCTATCCTCTATCCTATCCTATCCTCTATCCTATCCTATCCTCTATCCGATCCTCTATCCTATCCTATCCTCTATCCAATCCTATCCTCTATCCTATCTATCCTCTATCCTATCCTATCCTCTATCCTATCCTATCCTCTATCCTATCCTATCCTCTATCCTATCCTCTATCCTATCCTATCCTCTATCCTATCCTATCCTCTATCGTATCCTATCCTCTATCGTATCCTATTCTATCCTCTATCCTATCCTATCCTCTATCCTATCCTATCCTATCCTCTATCCTATCCTATCCTCTATCCTATCCTATCCTCTATCCTATCCTCTCCTCTATCCTATCCTATCCTCTATCCTATCCTATACTCTATCCTCTATCCTATCCTATCCTCTATCCCATCCTATCCTATCCTCTATCCTATCCTATCCTATCCTCTATCCTATCCTATCCTCTATCCTATCCTATCCTCTATCCTATCCTATCCTCTATCCTATCCTCTCCTCTATCCTATCCTATCCTCTATCCTATCCTATCCTCTATCCTATACTATCCTCTACCTTATCCTATCCTCTATCCTATCCAATTACCTATCCTATCCTCTATCCTATCCTTTCATCTATCCTATCCTATCCTCTATCCGATCCTCTACCCTATCCTCTATCCTATCCTCTATCCTATCCTATCCGATCCTCTATCCTATCCTCTATCCTATACTATCCTCTACCTTATCCTATCCTCTATCCTATCCAATTACCTATCCTATCCTCTATCCTATCCTTTCATCTATCCTATCCTATCCTCTATCCGATCCTCTACCCTATCCTCTATCCTATCCTCTATCCTATCCTATCCGATCCTCTATCCTATCCTCTATCCTATACTATCCTCTACCTTATCCTATCCTCTATCCTATCCACTTACCTATCCTATCCTCGATCCTATCCTATCCTCCATCCTATCCTATCCCCTATCAGATCCTCTATCCTATACTAGCCTCTACCTTATCCTCTCCCCTATCCTATCCAATTAACTATCCGATCCTCTATCCTATCCTATCCTCTATCCTATCCTATCCTCTATCCTATCCTCTATCCTATCCTCTATCCTATCCTATCCTCTATCCTATCCTATCCTCTATCGTATCCTATCCTCTATCGTATCCTATTCTATCCTCTATCCTATCCTATCCTCTATCCTATCCTATCCTATCCTCTATCCTATCCTATCCTCTATCCTATCCTATCCTCTATCCTATCCTCTCCTCTATCCTATCCTATCCTCTATCCTATCCTATACTCTATCCTCTATCCTATCCTATCCTCTATCCCATCCTATCCTATCCTCTATCCTATCCTATCCTATCCTCTATCCTATCCTATCCTCTATCCTATCCTATCCTCTATCCTATCCTATCCTCTATCCTATCCTCTCCTCTATCCTATCCTATCCTCTATCCTATACTATCCTCTACCTTATCCTATCCTCTATCCTATCCAATTACCTATCCTATCCTCTATCCTATCCTGTCCTCTATCCTATCCTATCCTCTATCCGATCCTCTATCCTATCCTCTATCCTATCCTATCCTCTATCCTATCCGATCCTCTATCCTATCCTATCCTCTATCCTATATTATCCTCTATCCCATCCTATCCTCTATCCTTTCCTATCCTCTATCCTATCCTATCCTTTCCTATCCTCTATCCTATCCTATCCTCTATCCTATCCTCTATCCTATCCTATCCTCTATCCTATCCTATTCTCTATCCTATCCTATCATCTATCGTATTCTATCCTCTATCCTATCCTATCCTCTATCCTATCCTATCCTTTATCCTATCCTATCCTCTATCCTATCCTATCCTCTATTATATACTATCCTCTCACTTATCCTATCCTCTAACCTATCCAATTACCTATCCTATCCTCTATCCTATCCTTTCCTCTATCCTATCCTATCCTCTATCGTATCCTCTATCCTATCCTCTATCCTATCCTATCCGATCCTCTATCCTATCCTCTATCCTATACTATCCTCTACCATATCCTATCCTCTATCCTATCCAATTACCTATCCTATCCTCGATCCTATCCTATCCTCCATCCTATCCTATCCTCTATCAGATCCTCTATCCTATACTAGTCTCTACCTTATCCTCTCCCCTATCCTATCCAATTACCTATCCTATCCTCTATCCTATCCTTTCCTCTATCCTATCCTATCCTCTATCCGATCCTCTATCCTATCCTCTATCCTATCCTATCGTCTATCCTATCCTATCCTTTATCCTATCCTATCCTCTATCCTATCCCATCCTCTATCCTATACTATCCTCTAACTTATCCTATCCTCTATCCTATCCAATTACCTATCCTATCCTCTATCCTATCCTTTCCTCTATCCTATCCTATCCTCTATCCGATCCTCTATCGTATCCTCTATCCTATCCTCTATCCTATCCTATCCGATCCTCTATCCTATCCTCTATCCTATACTATCCTCTACCATATCCTATCTATCCTATCCAATTACCTATCCTATCCTCGATCCTATCCTATCCTCCATCCTATCCTATCCTCTATCAGATCCTCTATCCTATACTAGCCTCTACCTTATCCTCTCCCCTATCCTATCCAATAACCTATCCGATCCTCTATCCTATCCTATCCTCTATCCGATCGTATCCTCTATCAGATCCTCTATCCTATCCTATCATCTATCCTATCCTCTATCGTATCCTATCCTATCCTCTTTCCTATCCTATCCTCTATCCTATCCTTTCCTCTATCCTATCCTATCCTCTATCCGATCCTCTATCGTATCCTCTATCCTATCCTCTATCCTATCCTATCCGATCCTCTATCCTATCCTCTATCCTATACTATCCTCTACCATATCCTATCCTCTATCCTATCCAATTACCTATCCTATCCTCGATCCTATCCTATCCTCCATCCTATCCTATCCTCTATCAGATCCTCTATCCTATACTAGTCTCTACCTTATCCTCTCCCCTATCCTATCCAATTACCTATCCTATCCTCTATCCTATCCTTTCCTCTATCCTATCCTATCCTCTATCCGATCCTCTATCCTATCCTCTATCCTATCCTATCGTCTATCCTATCCTATCCTTTATCCTATCCTATCCTCTATCCTATCCTATCCTCTATCCTATACTATCCTCTAACTTATCCTATCCTCTATCCTATCCAATTACCTATCCTATCCTCTATCCTATCCTTTCCTCTATCCTATCCTATCCTCTATCCGATCCTCTATCGTATCCTCTATCCTATCCTCTATCCTATCCTATCCGATCCTCTATCCTATCCTCTATCCTATACTATCCTCTACCATATCCTATCTATCCTATCCAATTACCTATCCTATCCTCGATCCTATCCTATCCTCCATCCTATCCTATCCTCTATCAGATCCTCTATCCTATACTAGCCTCTACCTTATCCTCTCCCCTATCCTATCCAATAACCTATCCGATCCTCTATCCTATCCTATCCTCTATCCGATCGTATCCTCTATCAGATCCTCTATCCTATCCTATCATCTATCCTATCCTCTATCGTATCCTATCCTATCCTCTTTCCTATCCTATCCTCTATCCTATCCTATCCTCTATACCATCCTCTATCCTATCCTATCCTCTATCCGATCCTCTATCCTATCCTATCCTCTATAATATCGTTTACTCTATCATATCCTATCCTCTATCCTATAATATCATCTATCCTATTCTATCCTCTATCCTATCCTATCCTCTATCCTATCCTATCCTCTATCCTATCCTCTCCTCTATCCTATCCTATCCTCTATCCTATCCTATAGTCTATCCTCTATCCTATCCTATCCTCTATCCTATCCTATAGTCTATCCTCTATCCTATCCTACCCTCTTTCCTATCCTATCCTCTATCCTATCCTATCCTATCCTCTATCCTATCCTGTATCCTATCCTGTATCCTATCCTATCCTCTAACCTATCCTATCCTCTATCCTATCCTATCCTCTATCCTATCCTATCCTTTATCATATCCTATCCTCTATCCTATCCTATCCTCTATCCTATACTATCCTCTACCTTATCCTATCCTCTATCCTATCCAATTACCTATCCTATCCTCTATCCTATCCTTTCCTCTATGATATCCTATCCTCTATCCGATCCTCTATCCTATCCTCTATCCTATCCTCTATCCTATCCTATCCTCTATCCTATCCTATCCTCTATCCTATCCTATCCTCTATCCTATCCTATCCTCTATCCCATCCTATCCTCTATCCTTTCCTATCCTCTATACTATCCTATCCTCTATTCTATCCTATCCTCTATCCTATCCTATTCTCTATCCTATCCTATCATCTATCCTATTCTATCCTCTATCCTATCCTATCCTCTATACTATCCTATCCTTTATCCTATCCTATCCTCTATCCTATCCTATAATCTACCCTATACTATCCTCTAACTTATCCTATCCTCTATCCTATCCAATTACCTATCCTATCCTCTATCCTATCCTTTCCTCTATCCTATCCTATCCTCTATCCGATCCTCTACCCTATCCTCTATCCTATCCTCTATCCTATCCTATCCGATCCTCTATCCTATCCTCTATCCTATACTATCCTCTACCTTATCCTATCCTCTATCCTATCCAATTACCTATCCTATCCTCGATCCTATCCTATCCTCCATCCTATCCTATCCTCTATCAGATCCTCTATCCTATACTAGCCTCTACCTTATCCTCTCCCCTATCCTATCCAATTACCTATCCGATCCTCTATCCTATCCTATCCTCTATCCGATCGTATCCTCTATCAGATCCTCTATCCCATCCTATCATCTATCCTATCCTCTATCGTATCCTATCCTATCCTCTTTCCTGTCCTATCCTCTATCCTATCCTATCCTCTATCCTATCCTCTATACCATCCTCTATCCTATCCTATCCTCTTTCCTGTCCTATCCTCTATCCTATCCTATCCTCTATCCTATCCTCTATACCATCCTCTATCCTATCCTATCCTCTATCCGATCCTGTATCCTATCCTATCCTCTATAATATCGTTTACTCTATCATATCCTATCCTCTATCCTATAATATCATCTATCCTATCCTATCCTCTATCCTATCCTCTCCTCTATCCTATCCTATCCTCTATCCTATCCTATCGTCTATCCTATCCACTATCCTATCCTTTCCTATCCTCTATCCTATCCTATCCTATCCTCTATCCTATCCTATCCTGTATCCTATCCTATCCTCTATTCTATCCTATCCTCTATCCTATACTATCCTCTATCCTATCCTATCCTCTATCCTATCCTATCCTCTATCCGATCCTCTATCCAATCCTATCCTTTATCCTATCCTATCCTCTATCCTACTCTATCCTCTATCCTATCCTATCCTCTATCCTATCCTATCCTCTGTCCGACCCTCTATCCTATCCTATCCTCTATCCTATCCTATCCTTTATCCTATCCTATCCTCTATCCTATCCTATCCTCTATCCTATACTATCCTCTACCTTATCCTATCCTCTATCCTATCCAATTACCTATCCTATCCTCTATCCTATCCTTTCCTCTATCCTATCCTATCCTCTATCCGATCCTCTATCCTATCCTCTATCCTATCCTATCCTCTATCCTATCCTATCCTATCCTCTATCCTATCCTATCCGTTATCCTATCCTATCCTCTAATCTATCCTATCCTCTATCCTATCCTATCCTCTATCCTATCCTATCCTCTATCCGATCCTCTATCCTATCCTATCCTCTATCCAATCCTATCCTCTATCCTATCTATCCTCTATCCTATCCTATCCTCTATCCTATCCTATCCTCTATCCTATCCTCTATCCTATCCTATCCTCTATCCTATCCTATCCTCTATCCTATCCTATCCTCTATCGTATCCTATTCTATCCTCTATCCTATCCTATCCTCTATCCTATCCTATCCTATCCTCTATCCTATCCTATCCTCTATCCTATCCTATCCTCTATCCTATCCTATACTCTATCCTCTATCCTATCCTATCCTCTATCCCATCCTATCCTATCCTCTATCCTATCCTATCCTATCCTCTATCCTATCCTATACTCTATCCTATCCTATCCTCTATCCTATCCTATCCTCTATCCTATCCTCTCCTCTATCCTATCCTATCCTCTATCCTATCCTATCCTCTATCCTATACTATCCTCTACCTTATCCTATCCTCTATCCTATCCAATTACCTATCCTATCCTCTATCCTATCCTTTCATCTATCCTATCCTATCCTCTATCCGATCCTCTACCCTATCCTCTATCCTATCCTCTATCCTATCCTATGCGATCCTCTATCCTATCCTCTATCCTATACTATCCTCTACCTTATCCTATCCTCTATCCTATCCAATTACCTATCCTATCCTCTATCCTATCCTTTCATCTATCCTATCCTATCCTCTATCCGATCCTCTACCCTATCCTCTATCCTATCCTCTATCCTATCCTATCCGATCCTCTATCCTATCCTCTATCCTATACTATCCTCTACCTTATCCTATCCTCTATCCTATCCAATTACCTATCCTATCCCCGATCCTATCCTATCCTCCATCCTATCCTATCCTCTATCAGATCCTCTATCCTATACTAGCCTCTACCTTATCCTCTCCCCTATCCTATCCAATTAACTATCCGATCCTCTATCCTATCCTATCCTCTATCCGATCGTATCCTCTATCAGATCCTCTATCCTATCCTATCATCTATCCTATCCTCTATCGTATCCTATCCTATCCTCTTTCCTGTCCTATCCTCTATCCTATCCTATCCTCTATCCTATCCTCTATACCATCCTCTATCCTATCCTATCCTCTTTCCTGTCCTATCCTCTATCCTATCCTATCCTCTATCCTATCCTCTATACCATCCTCTATCCTATCCTATCCTCTATCCGATCCTGTATCCTATCCTATCCTCTATAATATCGTTTACTCTATCATATCCTATCCTCTATCCTATAATATCATCTATCCTATCCTATCCTCTATCCTATCCTCTCCTCTATCCTATCCTATCCTCTATCCTATCCTATAATCTATCCTCTATCCTACCCTACCCTCTTTCCTATCCTATCATCTATCCTATCCTATCTTCTATCCTATCGTTTCCTCTATCCTATCCTATCCTCTATCCTATCCTATCCTCTATCCGATCCTCTGTCCTATCCTATCCTCTATCCTATCCTCTATCCTATCCTATCCTATCCTATATCCTATCCTATCCTATCCTCTATCCTATCCTATCCTATCCTCTATCCTATCCTATCCTTTATCCTATCCTATCCTCTATTTTATCCTATCCTCTATCCTATACTATCCTCTATCCTATCCTATCCTATCCTCTATCCTATCCTATCCTATCCTCTATCATATCCTATCCTCTATCCTATCCCATCCTCTATCCTATCCTATCCTCTATCCTATCCTATCCTCTATCCTATCCTATCCTCTATCCGATCCTCTATCCTATCCTATCCTCTATCCGATCCTCTATCCTATCCTATCCTCTATCCTATCCTATCCTCTATCCTATCCTATCCTTTATCCTATCCTATCCTCTATCCTATCCTATCCTCTATCCTATACTATCCTCTACCTTATCCTATCCTCTATCCTATCCTTTCCTCTATCCTATCCTATCCTCTATCCGATCCTCTACCCTATCCTCTATCCTATCCTATCCTCTATCCTATCCTATCCTATCCTCTACCTTATCCTATACTCTATCCTATCCAATTACCTATCCTATCCTCTATCCTATCCTATCCTCTATCCTATCCTCTATCCTCTCCTATCCTCTATCCTATCCTATCCTCTATCCTATCCTATCCTCTATCCTATCCTATCCTCTATCCCATCCTATCCTCTATCCTTTCCTATCCTCTATCCTATCCTATCCTCTATCCTATCCTTTCCTCTATCCTATCCTATCCTCTATCCTATCCTCTATCCTATCCTCTATCCTCTCCTATCCTCTATCCTATCCTATCCTCTATCCTATCCTATCCTCTATCCTATCCTATCCTCTATCCCATCCTATCCTCTATCCTTTCCTATCCTCTATCCTATCCTATCCTCTAACTTATCCTATCCTCTATCCTATCCAATTACCTATCCTATCCTCTATCCTATCCTTTCCTCTATCCTATCCTATCCTCTATCCGATCCTCTATCCTGTCCTCTATCCTATCCTATCCTCTATCCTATCCTCTATCCTATCCTATCCTCTATCCTATCCTATCCTCTATCCAGACTATCCTCTATCCTATCCTATCCTCTATCCCATCCTATCCTCTATCCTGTCCTATCTTCTATCCTATCCTATCCTCTATCCTATCCTCTATCCTATCCTATCCTCTATCCCATCCTATCCTCTATCCTGTCCTATCTTCTATCCTATCCTATCCTCTATCCTATCTTCTATCCTATCCTATCCTCTATCCTATCCTCTATCCTATCCTATCCTTTATCCTATCCTATCCTCTATTCTATCCTATCCTCTATCCTATACTATCCTCTATCGTATCCTCTATCCTATCCTCTATCCTACTCTATCCTCTATCCTATCCTATCCTCTATCCGATCCTCTACCCTATCCTCTATCCTATCCTATCCTCTATCCTATCCTATCCTATCCTCTACCTTATCCTATACTCTATCCTATCCAATTACCTATCCTATCCTCTATCCTATCCTATCCTCTATCCTATCCTCTATCCTATCCTCTATCCTCTCCTATCCTCTATCCTATCCTATCCTCTATCCTATCCTATCCTCTATCCTATCCTATCCTCTATCCTATCCTATCCTCTATCCCATCCTATCCTCTATCCTTTCCTATCCTCTATCCTATCCTATCCTCTAACTTATCCTATCCTCTATCCTATCCAATTACCTATCCTATCCTCTATCCTATCCTTTCCTCTATCCTATCCTATCCTCTATCCGATCCTCTATCCTGTCCTCTATCCTATCCTATCCTCTATCCTATCCTCTATCCTATCCTATCCTCTATCCTATCCTATCCTCTATCCAGCCTATCCTCTATCCTATCCTATCCTGTATCCCATCCTATCCTCTATCCTGTCCTATCTTCTATCCTATCCTATCCTCTATCCTATCTTCTATCCTATCCTATCCTCTATCCTATCCTCTATCCTATCCTATCCTTTATCCTATCCTATCCTCTATTCTATCCTATCCTCTATCCTATACTATCCTCTATCGTATCCTCTATCCTATCCTCTATCCTACTCTATCCTCTATCCTATCCTATCCTCTAACCTATCCTATCCTCTATCCTATCCTATCCTCTATCCTATCCAATCCTCTATTCTATCCTATCCTCTATCCTATACTATCCTCTATCCTATCCTATCCTCTATCCTATCCTATACTCTATCCGATCCTCTATCCAATCCTATCCTCTATCCTTTCCTATCCTCTATTCTATCCTATCCTATCCTCTATCCTATCCTATCCTCTATCCCATCCTATCCTCTATCCTTTCCTATCCTCTATCCTATCCTATCCTCTATCCTATCCTTTCCTCTATCCTATCCTATCCTCTATCCGATCCTCTATCGTATCCTCTATCCTATCCTCTATCCTATCCTATCCTCTATCCTATCCTATCCTCTATCCTATCCTATCCTATCCTCTACCTTATCCTATACTCTATCCTATCCAATTACCTATCCTATCCTCTATCCCATCCTATCCTCTATCCTATCCTCTATCCTATCCTCTATCCTCTCCTATCCTCTATCCTATCCTATCCTCTATCCTATCCTATCCTCTATCCCATCCTATCCTCTATCCTTTCCTATCCTCTATCCTATCCTATCCTCTAACTTATCCTATCCTCTATCCTATCCAATTACCTATCCTATCCTCTATCCTATCCTTTCCTCTATCCTATCCTATCCTCTATCCGATCCTCTATCGTATCCTCTATCCTATCCTCTATCCGATCCTCTATCGTATCCTCTATCCTATCCTCTATCCTATCCTATTCTCTATCCTATCCTATCATCTGTCCTATTCTATCCTCTGTCCTATCCTATAATCTATCCTCTATCCTATCCTACCCTCTTTCCTATCCTATCATCTATCCTATCCTATCTTCTATCCTATCGTTTCCTCTATCCTATCCTATCCTCTATCCTATCCTATCCTCTATCCGATCCTCTGTCCTATCCTATCCTCTATCCTATCCTCTATCCTATCCTATCCTATCCTATATCCTATCCTATCCTATCCTCTATCCTATCCTATCCTATCCTCTATCCTATCCTATCCTTTATCCTATCCTATCCTCTATTCTATCCTATCATCTATCCTATACTATCCTCTATCGTATCCTCTATCCTATCCTCTATCCTACTCTATCCTCTATCCTATCCTATCCTCTATCCTATCCTATCCTCTATCCTATCCTATCCTCTATCGTATCCTCTATCCTATCCTCTATCCTATCCTATTCTCTATGCTATCCTATCCTCTAACCTATCCTATCCTCTATCCTATCCTATCCTCTATCCTATCCGATCCTCTATCCAATCCTATCCTTTATCCTATCCTATCCTCTATCCTACTCTATCCTCTATCCTATCCTATCCTCTATCCTATCCTATCCTCTGTCCGACCCTCTATCCTATCCTATCCTCTATCCTATCCTATCCTTTATCCTATCGTATCCTCTATCCTATCCTATCCTCTATCCTATACTATCCTCTACCTTATCCTATCCTCTATCCTATCCAATTACCTATCCTATCCTCTATCCTATCCTTTCCTCTATCCTATCCTATCCTCTATCCGATCCTCTATCCTATCCTCTATCCTATCCTATCCTCTATCCTATCCTATCCTCTATCCTATCCTCTATCCTATCCTCTATCCTATCCTCTATCCTATCCTATCCTCTATCGTATCCTATTCTATCCTCTATCTTATCCTATCCTCTATCCTATCCTATCCTATCCTCTATCCTATCCTATCCTCTATCCTATCCTATCCTCTATCCTATCCTCTCCTCTATCCTATCCTATCCTCTATCCTATCCTATACTCTATCCTCTATCCTATCCTATCCTCTATCCTATCCTATCCTATCCTCTATCCTATCCTATCCTATCCTCTATCCTATCCTATCCTCTATCCTATCCTATCCTCTATCCTATCCTATCCTCTATCCTATCCTATCCTCTATCGTATCCTATCCTATCCTCTATCATATCCTATCCTCTATCCTAAACGCGCCTCAATCCTATTCTATCCTCTATCCTATCCTATCCTCTATCCTATCCTATCCTCTATCCTATCCTATCCTCTATCCTATCCTCTATCCTATCCTATCCTATCCTCTATCCTATCCTATCCTATCCTCTATCCTATCCTATCCTTTATCCTATCCTATCCTCTATTCTATCCTATTCTCTATCCTACACTATCCTCCATCCTATCCTATCCTCTATCCTATCCTATCCTCTATCCTATCCTCTATACCATCCTCTATCCTATCCTATCCTCTATCCGATCCTCTATCCTATCCTATCCTCTAGAATATCGTTTACTCTATCATATCCTATCCTCTATCCTATAATATCATCTATCCTATTCTATCCTCTATACTATCCTATC
This sequence comes from Halictus rubicundus, assembly GCF_050948215.1. NCBI lineage: Eukaryota > Metazoa > Arthropoda > Insecta > Hymenoptera > Halictidae > Halictus > Halictus rubicundus. Next base: position 255,412 of record NW_027488771.1, read on the forward strand.
CTCTATCCTATCCTATCCTCTATCCTATCCTCTCCTTTATCCTATCCTATCCTCTACTCTATCCTATCCTCTATCCTATACTATCCTCTATCCTATCCTATCCTCTATCCTATTCTATCCTCTATCCTATCCTATCCTCTATCCTATCCTATCCTCTATCCGATCCTCTATCCTATCCTATCATCTATCATATCCTATCCTCTATCCTATCCCATCCTCTATCCTATCCTATCCTCTATCCTATCCTATCCTCTATCCTATCCTCTATCCTATCCTATCCTCTATCCTATCCTATCCTCTATCCTATCCTCTCCTCTATCCTATCCTATCCTCTATCCTATCCTAACCTCTATCCTATCCTCTATCCTATCCTATCCTATCCTCTATCCTATCCTATCCTATCCTCTATCATATCCTATCCTCTATCCTATCCCATCCTCTATCCTATCCTATCCTCTATCCTATCCTATCCTCTATCCTATCCTATCCTCTATCCGATCCTCTATCCAATCCTATCCTTTATCCTATCCTATCCTCTATCCTACTCTATCCTCTATCCTATCCTATCCTCTATACTATCCTATCCTCTGTCCGATCCTCTATCCTATCCTATCCTCTATCCTATACTATCCTCTATCCTATCCTATCCTCTATCCGATCCTCTATCCAATCCTATCCTTTATCCTATCCTATCCTCTATCCTACTCTATCCTCTATCCTATCCTATCCTCTATCCTATCCTATCCTCTGTCCGATCCTCTATCCTATCCTATCCTCTATCCTATCCTATCCTTTATCCTATCCTATCCACTATCCTATCCTATCCTCTATCCTATCCTATCATCTATCCTATCCTATCCTCTATCCGATCCTCTGTCCTATCCTATCCTCTATCCTATCCTCTATCCTATCCTCTATCCTATCCTATCCTATCCTATATCCTATCCTATCCTATCCTCTATCCTATCCTATCCTATCCTCTATCCTATCCTATCCTTTATCCTATCCTATCCTCTATTTTATCCTATCCTCTATCCTATACTATCCTCTATCCTATCCTATCCTATCCTCTATCCTATCCTATCCTATCCTCTAGCATATCCTATCCTCTATCCTATCCCATCCTCTATCCTATCCTATCCTCTATCCTATCCTATCCTCTATCCTATCCTATCCTCTATCCGATCCTCTATCCTATCCTATCCTCTATCCGATCCTCTATCCTATCCTATCCTCTATCCTATCCTATCCTCTATCCTACCCTATCCTTTATCCTATCCTATCCTCTATCCTATCCTATCCTCTATCCTATACTATCCTCTACCTTATCCTATCCTCTATCCTATCCAATTACCTATCCTATCCTCTATCCTATCCTTTCCTCTATCCTATCCTATCCTCTATCCGATCCTCTACCCTATCCTCTATCCTATCCTATCCTCTATCCTATCCTATCCTATCCTCTACCTTATCCTATACTCTATCCTATCCAATTACCTATCCTATCCTCTATCCTATCCTATCCTCTATCCTATCCTCTATCCTATCCTCTATCCTCTCCTATCCTCTATCCTATCCTATCCTCTATCCTATCCTATCCTCTATCCTATCCTATCCTCTATCCCATCCTATCCTCTATCCTTTCCTATCCTCTATCCTATCCTATCCTCTATCCTATCCTTTCCTCTATCCTATCCTATCCTCTATCCGATCCTCTATCGTATCCTCTATCCTATCCTCTATCCTATCCTATCCTCTATCCTATCCTATCCTCTATCCTATCCTATCCTCTATCCTATCCTATCCTATCCTCTACCTTATCCTATACTCTATCCTATCCAATTACCTATCCTATCCTCTATCCTATCCTATCCTCTATCCTATCCTCTATCCTATCCTCTATCCTCTCCTATCCTCTATCCTATCCTATCCTCTATCCTATCCTATCCTCTATCCTATCCTATCCTCTATCCCATCCTATCCTCTATCCTTTCCTATCCTCTATCCTATCCTATCCTCTATCCTATCCTTTCCTCTATCCTATCCTATCCTCTATCCGATCCTCTATCGTATCCTCTATCCTATCCTCTATCCTATCCTATCCTCTATCCTATCCTATCCTCTATCCTATCCTATCCTCTATCCTATCCTATCCTATCCTCTACCTTATCCTATACTCTATCCTATCCAATTACCTATCCTATCCTCTATCCTATCCTATCCTCTATCCTATCCTCTATCCTATCCTCTATCCTCTCCTATCCTCTATCCTATCCTATCCTCTATCCTATCCTATCCTCTATCCTATCCTATCCTCTATCCCATCCTATCCTCTATCCTTTCCTATCCTCTATCCTATCCTATCCTCTAACTTATCCTATCCTCTATCCTATCCAATTACCTATCCTATCCTCTATCCTATCCTTTCCTCTATCCTATCCTATCCTCTATCCGATCCTCTATCCTGTCCTCTATCCTATCCTATCCTCTATCCTATCCTCTATCCTATCCTATCCTCTATCCTATCCTATCCTCTATCCAGCCTATCCTCTATCCTATCCTATCCTGTATCCCATCCTATCCTCTATCCTGTCCTATCTTCTATCCTATCCTATCCTCTATCCTATCCTCTATCCTATCCTATCCTCTATCCTATCCTGTTCTCTATCCTATCCTATCATCTATCCTATTCTATCCTCTATCCTATCCTATCCTCTATCCTATCCTATCCTTTATCCTATCCTATCCTCTATCCTATCCTATCCTCTATCCTATACTATCCTCTAACTTATCCTATCCTCTATCCTATCCAATTACCTATCCTATCCTCTATCCTATTCTTTCCTCTATCCTATCCTATCCTCTATCCGATCCTCTACCCTATCCTCTATCCTATCCTCCATCCTATCCTATCCGATCCTCTATCCTATCCTCTATCCTATACTATCCTCTACCTTATCCTATCCTCTATCCTATCCAATTACCTATCCTATCCTCGATCCTATCCTATCCTCCATCCTATCCTATCCTGTATCAGATCCTCTATCCTATACTAGCCTCTACCTTATCCTCTCCCCTATCCTATCCAATTACCTATCCGATCCTCTATCCTATCCTATCCTCTATCCGATCGTATCCTCTATCAGATCCTCTATCCTATACGATCCTCTATCCTATCCTATCCTCTATCCGATCGTATCCTCTATCAGATCCTCTATCCTATCCTATCCTCTATCCTATCCTATCCTCTATCCTATCCTCTATCCTATCCTATCCTCTATCCTATCCTCTATCCTATCCTATCCTCTATCCTATCCTCTCCTCTATCCTATCCTATCCTCTATCCTATCCTATCCTCTATCCTATCCTCTATCCTATCCTATCCTATCCTCTATCCTATCCTATCCTATCCTCTATCATATCCTATCCTCTATCCTATCCCATCCTCTATCCTATCCTATCCTCTATCCTATCCTATCCTGTATCCTATCCTATCCTCTATCCGATCCTCTATCCAATCCTATCCTTTATCCTATCCTATCCTCTATTCTATCCTATCCTCTATCCTATACTATCCTCTATCGTATCCTCTATCCTATCCTCTATCCTACTCTATCCTCTATCCTATCCTATCCTCTATCCTATCCTATCCTCTATCCTATCCTATCCTCTATCCTATCCTATCCTCTATCGTATCCTCTATCCTATCCTCTATCCTATCCTATTCTCTATCCTATCCTATCCTCTAACCTATCCTATCCTCTATCCTATCCTATCCTCTATCCTATCCGATCCTCTATCCAATCCTATCCTTTATCCTATCCTATCCTCTATCCTACTCTATCCTCTATCCTATCCTATCCTCTATCCTATCCTATCCTCTATCCTATCCTATCCTCTGTCCGACCCTCTATCCTATCCTATCCTCTATCCTATCCTATCCTTTATCCTATCGTATCCTCTATCCTATCCTATCCTCTATCCTATACTATCCTCTACCTTATCCTATCCTCTATCCTATCCAATTACCTATCCTATCCTCTATCCTATCCTTTCCTCTATCCTATCCTATCCTCTATCCGATCCTCTATCCTATCCTCTATCCTATCCTATCCTCTATCCTATCCTATCCTCTATCCTATCCTATCCTCTATCCTATCCTCTATCCTATCCTCTATCCTATCCTATCCTCTATCGTATCCTATTCTATCCTCTATCCTATCCTATCCTCTATCCTATCCTATCCTATCCTCTATCCTATCCTATCCTCTATCCTATCCTATCCTCTATCCTATCCTCTCCTCTATCCTATCCTATCCTCTATCCTATCCTATACTCTATCCTCTATCCTATCCTATCCTCTATCCTATCCTATCCTATCCTCTATCCTATCCTATCCTATTCTCTATCCTATCCTATCCTCTATCCTATCCTATCCTCTATCCTATCCTATCCTCTATCGTATCCTATCCTATCCTCTATCATATCCTATCCTCTATCCTAAACGCGCCTCAATCCTATTCTATCCTCTATCCTATCCTATCCTCTATCCTATCCTATCCTCTATCCTATCCTATCCTCTATCCTATCCTCTATCCTATCCTATCCTATCCTCTATCCTATCCTATCCTATCCTCTATCCTATCCTACCCTTTATCCTATCCTATTCTCTATTCTATCCTATTCTCTATCCTATACTATCCTCCATCCTATCCTATCCTCTATCCTATCCTATCCTCTATCCTATCCTCTATACCATCCTCTATCCTATCCTATCCTCTATCCGATCCTCTATCCTATCCTATCCTCTAGAATATCGTTTACTCTATCATATCCTATCCTCTATCCTATAATATCATCTATCCTATTCTATCCTCTATACTATCCTATCCTCTATCCTATCCTATCCTCTATCCTATCCTCTCCTTTATCCTATCCTATCCTCTACTCTATCCTATCCTCTATCCTATACTATCCTCTATCCTATCCTATCCTCTATCCTATTCTATCCTCTATCCTATCCTATCCTCTATCCTATCCTATCCTCTAACCGATCCTCTATCCTATCCTATCATCTATCATATCCTATCCTCTATCCTATCCCATCCTCTATCCTATCCTATCCTCTATCCTATCCTATCCTCTATCCTATCCTCTATCCTATCCTATCCTCTATCCTATCCTCTATCCTATCCTATCCTCTATCCGATCCTCTGTCCTATCCTATCCTCTATCCTATCCTCTATCCTATCCTATCCTATCCTATATCCTATCCTATCCTATCCTCTATCCTATCCTATCCTATCCTCTATCCTATCATATCCTTTATCCTATCCTATCCTCTATTCTATCCTATCATCTATCCTATACTATCCTCTATCGTATCCTCTATCCTATCCTCTATCCTACTCTATCCTCTATCCTATCCTATCCTCTATCCTATCCTATCCTCTATCCTATCCTATCCTCTATCGTATCCTCTATCCTATCCTCTATCCTATCCTATTCTCTATCCTATCCTATCCTCTAACCTATCCTATCCTCTATCCTATCCTATCCTCTATCCTATCCGATCCTCTATCCAATCCTATCCTTTATCCTATCCTATCCTCTATCCTACTCTATCCTCTATCCTATCCTATCCTCTATCCTATCCTATCCTCTATCCTATCCTATCCTCTGTCCGACCCTCTATCCTATCCTATCCTCTATCCTATCCTATCCTTTATCCTATCGTATCCTCTATCCTATCCTATCCTCTATCCTATACTATCCTCTACCTTATCCTATCCTCTATCCTATCCAATTACCTATCCTATCCTCTATCCTATCCTTTCCTCTATCCTATCCTATCCTCTATCCGATCCTCTATCCTATCCTCTATCCTATCCTATCCTCTATCCTATCCTATCCTCTATCCTATCCTCTATCCTATCCTCTATCCTATCCTCTATCCTATCCTCTATCCTATCCTATCCTCTATCGTATCCTATTCTATCCTCTATCCTATCCTATCCTCTATCCTATCCTATCCTATCCTCTATCCTATCCTATCCTCTATCCTATCCTATCCTATCCTCTATCCTATCCTATCCTCTATCCTATCCTATCCTCTATCCTATCCTATCCTCTATCCTATCCTATCCTCTATCGTATCCTATCCTATCCTCTATCATATCCTATCCTCTATCCTAAACGCGCCTCAATCCTATTCTATCCTCTATCCTATCCTATCCTCTATCCTATCCTATCCTCTATCCTATCCTATCCTCTATCCTATCCTCTATCCTATCCTATCCTATCCTCTATCCTATCCTATCCTATCCTCTATCCTATCCTATCCTTTATCCTATCCTATCCTCTATTCTATCCTATTCTCTATCCTACACTATCCTCCATCCTATCCTATCCTCTATCCTATCCTATCCTCTATCCTATCCTCTATACCATCCTCTATCCTATCCTATCCTCTATCCGATCCTCTATCCTATCCTATCCTCTAGAATATCGTTTACTCTATCATATCCTATCCTCTATCCTATAATATCATCTATCCTATTCTATCCTCTATACTATCCTATCCTCTATCCTATCCTATCCTCTATCCTATCCTCTCCTTTATCCTATCCTATCCTCTACTCTATCCTATCCTCTATCCTATACTATCCTCTATCCTATCCTATCCTCTATCCTATTCTATCCTCTATCCTATCCTATCCTCTATCCTATCCTATCCTCTATCCGATCCTCTATCCTATCCTATCATCTATCATATCCTATCCTCTATCCTATCCCATCCTCTATCCTATCCTATCCTCTATCCTATCCTATCCTCTATCCTATCCTCTATCCTATCCTATCCTCTATCCTATCCTATCCTCTATCCTATCCTCTCCTCTATCCTATCCTATCCTCTATCCTATCCTAACCTCTATCCTATCCTCTATCCTATCCTATCCTATCCTCTATCCTATCCTATCCTATCCTCTATCATATCCTATCCTCTATCCTATCCCATCCTCTATCCTATCCTATCCTCTATCCTATCCTATCCTCTATCCTATCCTATCCTCTATCCGATCCTCTATCCAATCCTATCCTTTATCCTATCCTATCCTCTATCCTACTCTATCCTCTATCCTATCCTATCCTCTATCCTATCCTATCCTCTGTCCGATCCTCTATCCTATCCTATCCTCTATCCTATACTATCCTCTATCCTATCCTATCCTCTATCCGATCCTCTATCCAATCCTATCCTTTATCCTATCCTATCCTCTATCCTACTCTATCCTCTATCCTATCCTATCCTCTATCCTATCCTATCCTCTGTCCGATCCTCTATCCTATCCTATCCTCTATCCTATCCTATCCTTTATCCTATCCTATCCACTATCCTATCCTATCCTCTATCCTATCCTATCCTCTATCCTATCCTATCCTCTATCCGATCCTCTGTCCTATCCTATCCTCTATCCTATCCTCTATCCTATCCTCTATCCTATCCTATCCTATCCTATATCCTATCCTATCCTATCCTCTATCCTATCCTATCCTATCCTCTATCCTATCCTATCCTTTATCCTATCCTATCCTCTATTTTATCCTATCCTCTATCCTATACTATCCTCTATCCTATCCTATCCTATCCTCTATCCTATCCTATCCTATCCTCTATCATATCCTATCCTCTATCCTATCCCATCCTCTATCCTATCCTATCCTCTATCCTATCCTATCCTCTATCCTATCCTATCCTCTATCCTATCCTATCCTCTATCCGATCCTCTATCCTATCCTATCCTCTATCCGATCCTCTATCCTATCCTATCCTCTATCCTATCCTATCCTCTATCCTATCCTATCCTTTATCCTATCCTATCCTCTATCCTATCCTATCCTCTATCCTATACTATCCTCTACCTTATCCTGTCCTCTATCCTATCCAATTACCTATCCTATCCTCTATCCTATCCTTTCCTCTATCCTATCCTATCCTCTATCCGATCCTCTACCCTATCCTCTATCCTATCCTATCCTCTATCCTATCCTATCCTATCCTCTACCTTATCCTATACTCTATCCTATCCAATTACCTATCCTATCCTCTATCCTATCCTATCCTCTATCCTATCCTCTATCCTATCCTCTATCCTCTCCTATCCTCTATCCTATCCTATCCTCTATCCTATCCTATCCTCTATCCTATCCTATCCTCTATCCCATCCTATCCTCTATCCTTTCCTATCCTCTATCCTATCCTATCCTCTATCCTATCCTTTCCTCTATCCTATCCTATCCTCTATCCGATCCTCTATCGTATCCTCTATCCTATCCTCTATCCTATCCTATCCTCTATCCTATCCGATCCTCTATCGTATCCTCTATCCTATCCTCTATCCTATCCTATCCTCTATCCTATCCTATCCTCTATCCTATCCTATCCTCTATCCTATCCTATCCTATCCTCTACCTTATCCTATACTCTATCCTATCCAATTACCTATCCTATCCTCTATCCTATCCTATCCTCTATCCTATCCTATCCTCTATCCTATCCTATCCTCTATCCCATCCTATCCTCTATCCTTTCCTATCCTCTATCCTATCCTATCCTCTATCCTATCCTTTCCTCTATCCTATCCTATCCTCTATCCGATCCTCTATCGTATCCTCTATCCTATCCTCTATCCTATCCTATCCTCTATCCTATCCTATCCTCTATCCTATCCTATCCTCTATCCTATCCTATCCTATCCTCTACCTTATCCTATACTCTATCCTATCCAATTACCTATCCTATCCTCTATCCTATCCTATCCTCTATCCTATCCTCTATCCTATCCTCTATCCTCTCCTATCCTCTATCCTATCCTATCCTCTATCCTATCCTATCCTCTATCCTATCCTATCCTCTATCCCATCCTATCCTCTATCCTTTCCTATCCTCTATCCTATCCTATCCTCTAACTTATCCTATCCTCTATCCTATCCAATTACCTATCCTATCCTCTATCCTATCCTTTCCTCTATCCTATCCTATCCTCTATCCGATCCTCTATCCTGTCCTCTATCCTATCCTATCCTCTATCCTATCCTCTATCCTATCCTATCCTCTATCCTATCCTATCCTCTATCCAGCCTATCCTCTATCCTATCCTATCCTGTATCCCATCCTATCCTCTATCCTGTCCTATCTTCTATCCTATCCTATCCTCTATCCTATCCTCTATCCTATCCTATCCTCTATCCTATCCTGTTCTCTATCCTATCCTATCATCTATCCTATTCTATCCTCTATCCTATCCTATCCTCTATCCTATCCTATCCTTTATCCTATCCTATCCTCTATCCTATCCTATCCTCTATCCTATACTATCCTCTAACTTATCCTATCCTCTATCCTATCCAATTACCTATCCTATCCTCTATCCTATTCTTTCCTCTATCCTATCCTATCCTCTATCCGATCCTCTACCCTATCCTCTATCCTATCCTCCATCCTATCCTATCCGATCCTCTATCCTATCCTCTATCCTATACTATCCTCTACCTTATCCTATCCTCTATCCTATCCAATTACCTATCCTATCCTCGATCCTATCCTATCCTCCATCCTATCCTATCCTGTATCAGATCCTCTATCCTATACTAGCCTCTACCTTATCCTCTCCCCTATCCTATCCAATTACCTATCCGATCCTCTATCCTATCCTATCCTCTATCCGATCGTATCCTCTATCAGATCCTCTATCCTATACGATCCTCTATCCTATCCTATCCTCTATCCGATCGTATCCTCTATCAGATCCTCTATCCTATCCTATCCTCTATCCTATCCTATCCTCTATCCTATCCTCTATCCTATCCTATCCTCTATCCTATCCTCTATCCTATCCTATCCTCTATCCTATCCTCTCCTCTATCCTATCCTATCCTCTATCCTATCCTATCCTCTATCCTATCCTGTATCCTATCCTATCCTATCCTCTATCCTATCCTATCCTATCCTCTATCATATCCTATCCTCTATCCTATCCCATCCTCTATCCTATCCTATCCTCTATCCTATCCTATCCTGTATCCTATCCTATCCTCTATCCGATCCTCTATCCAATCCTATCCTTTATCCTATCCTATCCTCTATTCTATCCTATCCTCTATCCTATACTATCCTCTATCGTATCCTCTATCCTATCCTCTATCCTACTCTATCCTCTATCCTATCCTATCCTCTATCCTATCCTATCCTCTATCCTATCCTATCCTCTATCGTATCCTCTATCCTATCCTCTATCCTATCCTATTCTCTATCCTATCCTATCCTCTAACCTATCCTATCCTCTATCCTATCCTATCCTCTATCCTATCCGATCCTCTATCCAATCCTATCCTTTATCCTATCCTATCCTCTATCCTACTCTATCCTCTATCCTATCCTATCCTCTATCCTATCCTATCCTCTATCCTATCCTATCCTCTGTCCGACCCTCTATCCTATCCTATCCTCTATCCTATCCTATCCTTTATCCTATCGTATCCTCTATCCTATCCTATCCTCTATCCTATACTATCCTCTACCTTATCCTATCCTCTATCCTATCCAATTACCTATCCTATCCTCTATCCTATCCTTTCCTCTATCCTATCCTATCCTCTATCCGATCCTCTATCCTATCATCTATCCTATCCTATCCTCTATCCTATCCTATCCTCTATCCTATCCTATCCTCTATCCTATCCTCTATCCTATCCTCTATCCTATCCTATCCTCTATCGTATCCTATTCTATCCTCTATCCTATCCTATCCTCTATCCTATCCTATCCTATCCTCTATCCTATCCTATCCTCTATCCTATCCTATCCTCTATCCTATCCTCTCCTCTATCCTATCCTATCCTCTATCCTATCCTATACTCTATCCTCTATCCTATCCTATCCTCTATCCTATCCTATCCTATCCTCTATCCTATCCTATCCTATTCTCTATCCTATCCTATCCTCTATCCTATCCTATCCTCTATCCTATCCTATCCTCTATCGTATCCTATCCTATCCTCTATCATATCCTATCCTCTATCCTAAACGCGCCTCAATCCTATTCTATCCTCTATCCTATCCTATCCTCTATCCTATCCTATCCTCTATCCTATCCTCTATCCTATCCTTTCCTATCCTCTATCCTATCCTATCCTATCCTCTATCCTATCCTATCCTTTATCCTATCCTATTCTCTATTCTATCCTATTCTCTATCCTATACTATCCTCCATCCTATCCTATCCTCTATCCTATCCTATCCTCTATCCTATCCTCTATACCATCCTCTATCCTATCCTATCCTCTATCCGATCCTCTATCCTATCCTATCCTCTAGAATATCGTTTACTCTATCATATCCTATCCTCTATCCTATAATATCATCTATCCTATTCTATCCTCTATACTATCCTATCCTCTATCCTATCCTATCCTCTATCCTATCCTCTCCATTATCCTATCCTATCCTCTACTCTATCCTATCCTCTATCCTATACTATCCTCTATCCTATCCTATCCTCTATCCTATTCTATCCTCTATCCTATCCTATCCTCTATCCTATCCTATCCTCTATCCGATCCTCTATCCTATCCTATCATCTATCATATCCTATCCTCTATCCTATCCCATCCTCTATCCTATCCTATCCTCTATCCTATCCTATCCTCTATCCTATCCTCTATCCTATCCTATCCTCTATCCTATCCTCTATCCTATCCTATCCTCTATCCTATCCTCTCCTCTATCCTATCCTATCCTCTATCCTATCCTAACCTCTATCCTATCCTCTATCCTATCCTATCCTATCCTCTATCCTATCCTATCCTATCCTCTATCATATCCTATCCTCTATCCTATCCCATCCTCTATCCTATCCTATCCTCTATCCTATCCTATCCTCTATCCTATCCTATCCTCTATCCGATCCTCTATCCAATCCTATCCTTTATCCTATCCTATCCTCTATCCTACTCTATCCTCTATCCTATCCTATCCTCTATCCTATCCTATCCTCTGTTCGATCCTCTATCCTATCCTATCCTCTATCCTATACTATCCTCTATCCTATCCTATCCTCTATCCGATCCTCTATCCAATCCTATCCTTTATCCTATCCTATCCTCTATCCTACTCTATCCTCTATCCTATCCTATCCTCTATCCTATCCTATCCTCTGTCCGATCCTCTATCCTATCCTATCCTCTATCCTATCCTATCCTTTATCCTATCCTATCCACTATCCTATCCTATCCTCTATCCTATACTATCCTCTACCTTATCCTATCCTCTATCCTATCCAATTGCCTATCCTATCCTCTATCCTATCCTTTCCTCTATCCTATCCTATCCTCTATCCGATCCTCTATCCTATCCTATCCTCTATAATATCGTTTACTCTATCATATCCTATCCTCTATCCTATAATATCATCTATCCTATTCTATCCTCTATTCTATCCTATCCTCTATCCTATCCTATCCTCTATCCTATCCTCTCCACTACCCTATCCTATCCTCTATCCTATCCTATAATATATCCTCTATCCTATCCTACCCTCTTTCCTATCCTATCATCTATCCTATCCTATCTTCTATCCTATCGTTTCCTCTATCCTATCCTATCCTCTATCCTATCCTATCCTCTATCCGATCCTCTGTCCTATCCTATCCTCTATCCTATCCTCTATCCTATCCTATCCTATCCTATATCCTATCCTATCCTATCCTCTATCCTATCCTATCCTATCCTCTATCCTATCCTATCCTTTATCCTATCCTATCCTCTATTTTATCCTATCCTCTATCCTATACTATCCTCTATCCTATCCTATCCTATCCTCTATCCTATCCTATCCTATCCTCTATCATATCCTATCCTCTATCCTATCCCATCCTCTATCCTATCCTATCCTCTATCCTATCCTATCCTCTATCCTATCCTATCCTCTATCCGATCCTCTATCCTATCCTATCCTCTATCCGATCCTCTATCCTATCCTATCCTCTATCCTATCCTATCCTCTATCCTATCCTATCCTTTATCCTATCCTATCCTCTATCCTATCCTATCCTCTATCCTATACTATCCTCTACCTTATCCTATCCTCTATCCTATCCAATTACCTATCCTATCCTCTATCCTATCCTTTCCTCTATCCTATCCTATCCTCTATCCGATCCTCTATCCTATCCTCTATCCTATCCTATCCTCTATCCTATCCTATCCTATCCTCTACCTTATCCTATACTCTATCCTATCCAATTACCTATCCTATCCTCTATCCTATCCTATCCTCTATCCTATCCTCTATCCTATCCTCTATCCTCTCCTATCCTCTATCCTATCCTATCCTCTATCATATCCTATCCTCTATCCTAAACGCGCCTCAATCCTATTCTATCCTCTATCCTATCCTATCCTCTATCCTATCCTATCCTCTATCCTATCCTCTATCCTATCCTATCCTATCCTCTATCCTATCCTATCCTATCCTCTATCCTATCCTATCCTTTATCCTATCCTATTCTCTATTCTATCCTATTCTCTATCCTATACTATCCTCCATCCTATCCTATCCTCTATCCTATCCTATCCACTATCCTATCCTCTATACCATCCTCTATCCTATCCTATCCTCTATCCGATCCTCTATCCTATCCTATCCTCTAGAATATCGTTTACTCTATCATATCCTATCCTCTATCCTATAATATCATCTATCCTATTCTATCCTCTATACTATCCTATCCTCTATCCTATCCTATCCTCTATCCTATCCTCTCCTTTATCCTATCCTATCCTCTACTCTATCCTATCCTCTATCCTATACTATCCTCTATCCTATCCTATCCTCTATCCTATTCTATCCTCTATCCTATCCTATCCTCTATCCTATCCTATCCTCTATCCGATCCTCTATCCTATCCTATCATCTATCATATCCTATCCTCTATCCTATCCCATCCTCTATCCTATCCTATCCTCTATCCTATCCTATCCTCTATCCTATCCTCTATCCTATCCTATCCTCTATCCTATCCTCTATCCTATCCTATCCTCTATCCTATCCTCTCCTCTATCCTATCCTATCCTCTATCCTATCCTAACCTCTATCCTATCCTCTATCCTATCCTATCCTATCCTCTATCCTATCCTATCCTATCCTCTATCATATCCTATCCTCTATCCTATCCCATCCTCTATCCTATCCTATCCTCTATCCTATCCTATCCTCTATCCTATCCTATCCTCTATCCGATCCTCTATCCAATCCTATCCTTTATCCTATCCTATCCTCTATCCTACTCTATCCTCTATCCTATCCTATCCTCTATCCTATCCTATCCTCTGTTCGATCCTCTATCCTATCCTATCCTCTATAATATCGTTTACTCTATCATATCCTATCCTCTATCCTATAATATCATCTATCCTATTCTATCCTCTATTCTATCCTATCCTCTATCCTATCCTATCCTCTATCCTATCCTCTCCACTATCCTATCCTATCCTCTATCCTATCCTATAATCTATCCTCTATCCTATCCTACCCTCTTTCCTATCCTATCATCTATCCTATCCTATCTTCTATCCTATCGTTTCCTCTATCCTATCCTATCCTCTATCCTATCCTATCCTCTATCCGATCCTCTGTCCTATCCTATCCTCTATCCTATCCTCTATCCTATCCTATCCTATCCTATATCCTATCCTATCCTATCCTCTATCCTATCCTATCCTATCCTCTATCCTATCCTATCCTTTATCCTATCCTATCCTCTATTTTATCCTATCCTCTATCCTATACTATCCTCTATCCTATCCTATCCTATCCTCTATCCTATCCTATCCTATCCTCTATCATATCCTATCCTCTATCCTATCCCATCCTCTATCCTATCCTATCCTCTATCCTATCCTATCCTCTATCCTATCCTATCCTCTATCCGATCCTCTATCCTATCCTATCCTCTATCCGATCCTCTATCCTATCCTATCCTCTATCCTATCCTATCCTCTATCCTATCCTATCCTTTATCCTATCCTATCCTCTATCCTATCCTATCCTCTATCCTATACTATCCTCTACCTTATCCTATCCTCTATCCTATCCAATTACCTATCCTATCCTCTATCCTATCCTTTCCTCTATCCTATCCTATCCTCTATCCGATCCTCTATCCTATCCTCTATCCTATCCTATCCTCTATCCTATCCTATCCTATCCTCTACCTTATCCTATACTCTATCCTATCCAATTACCTATCCTATCCTCTATCCTATCCTATCCTCTATCCTATCCTCTATCCTATCCTCTATCCTCTCCTATCCTCTATCCTATCCTATCCTCTATCCTATCCTATCCTCTACCCTATCCTATCCTCTATCCCATCCTATCCTCTATCCTTTCCTATCCTCTATCCTATCCTATCCTCTATCCTATCCTTTCCTCTATCCTATCCTATCCTCTATCCGATCCTCTATCGTATCCTCTATCCTATCCTCTATCCTATCCTATCCTCTATCCTATCCTATCCTCTATCCTATCCTATCCTCTATCCTATCCTATCCTATCCTCTACCTTATCCTATACTCTATCCTATCCAATTACCTATCCTATCCTCTATCCTATCCTATCCTCTATCCTATCCTCTATCCTATCCTCTATCCTCTCCTATCCTCTATCCTATCCTATCCTCTATCCTATCCTATCCTCTATCCTATCCTATCCTCTATCCCATCCTATCCTCTATCCTTTCCTATCCTCTATCCTATCCTATCCTCTAACTTATCCTATCCTCTATCCTATCCAATTACCTATCCTATCCTCTATCCTATCCTTTCCTCTATCCTATCCTATCCTCTATCCGATCCTCTATCCTGTCCTCTATCCTATCCTATCCTCTATCCTATCCTCTATCCTATCCTATCCTCTATCCTATCCTATCCTCTATCCAGCCTATCCTCTATCCTATCCTATCCTCTATCCCATCCTATCCTCTATCCTGTCCTATCTTCTATCCTATCCTATCCTCTATCCTATCCTCTATCCTATCCTATCCTCTATCCTATCCTGTTCTCTACCCTATCCTATCATCTATCCTATTCTATCCTCTATCCTATCCTATCCTCTATCCTATCCTATCCTTTATCCTATCCTATCCTCTATCCTATCCTATCCTCTATCCTATACTATCCTCTAACTTATCCTATCCTCTATCCTATCCAATTACCTATCCTATCCTCTATCCTATTCTTTCCTCTATCCTATCCTATCCTCTATCCGATCCTCTACCCTATCCTCTATCCTATCCTCCATCCTATCCTATCCGATCCTCTATCCTATCCTCTATCCTATACTATCCTCTACCTTATCCTATCCTCTATCCTATCCAATTACCTATCCTATCCTCGATTCTATCCTATCCTCCATCCTATCCTATCCTCTATCAGATCCTCTATCCTATACTAGCCTCTACCTTATCCTCTCCCCTATCCTATCCAATTACCTATCCGATCCTCTATCCTATCCTATCCTCTATCCGATCGTATCCTCTATCAGATCCTCTATCCTATACGATCCTCTATCCTATCCTATCCTCTATCCGATCGTATCCTCTATCAGATCCTCTATCCTATCCTCTATCCTATCCTATCCTCTATCCGATCCTCTATCCAATCCTATCCTTTATCCTATCCTATCCTCTATCCTACTCTATCCTCTATCCTATCCTATCCTCTATCCTATCCTATCCTCTGTCCGATCCTCTATCCTATCCTATCCTCTATCCTATCCTATCCTTTATTCTATCCTATCCACTATCCTATCCTATCCTCTATCCTATCCTATCCTATCCTCTACCTTATCCTATACTCTATCCTATCCAATTACCTATCCTATCCTCTATCCTATCCTATCCTCTATCCTATCCTCTATCCTATCCTCTATCCTCTCCTATCCTCTATCCTATCCTATCCTCTATCCTATCCTATCCTCTACCCTATCCTATCCTCTATCCCATCCTATCCTCTATCCTTTCCTATCCTCTATCCTATCCTATCCTCTATCCTATCCTTTCCTCTATCCTATCCTATCCTCTATCCGATCCTCTATCGTATCCTCTATCCTATCCTCTATCCTATCCTATCCTCTATCCTATCCTATCCTCTATCCTATCCTATCCTCTATCCTATCCTATCCTATCCTCTACCTTATCCTATACTCTATCCTATCCAATTACCTATCCTATCCTCTATCCTATCCTATCCTCTATCCTATCCTCTATCCTATCCTCTATCCTCTCCTATCCTCTATCCTATCCTATCCTCTATCCTATCCTATCCTCTATCCTATCCTATCCTCTATCCCATCCTATCCTCTATCCTTTCCTATCCTCTATCCTATCCTATCCTCTAACTTATCCTATCCTCTATCCTATCCAATTACCTATCCTATCCTCTATCCTATCCTTTCCTCTATCCTATCCTATCCTCTATCCGATCCTCTATCCTGTCCTCTATCCTATCCTATCCTCTATCCTATCCTCTATCCTATCCTATCCTCTATCCTATCCTATCCTCTATCCAGCCTATCCTCTATCCTATCCTATCCTCTATCTCATCCTATCCTCTATCCTGTCCTATCTTCTATCCTATCCTATCCTCTATCCTATCCTCTATCCTATCCTATCCTCTATCCTATCCTGTTCTCTATCCTATCCTATCATCTATCCTATTCTATCCTCTATCCTATCCTATCCTCTATCCTATCCTATCCTTTATCCTATCCTATCCTCTATCCTATCCTATCCTCTATCCTATACTATCCTCTAACTTATCCTATCCTCTATCCTATCCAATTACCTATCCTATCCTCTATCCTATTCTTTCCTCTATCCTATCCTATCCTCTATCCGATCCTCTACCCTATCCTCTATCCTATCCTCCATCCTATCCTATCCGATCCTCTATCCTATCCTCTATCCTATACTATCCTCTACCTTATCCTATCCTCTATCCTATCCAATTACCTATCCTATCCTCGATCCTATCCTATCCTCCATCCTATCCTATCCTCTATCAGATCCTCTATCCTATACTAGCCTCTACCTTATCCTCTCCCCTATCCTATCCAATTACCTATCCGATCCTCTATCCTATCCTATCCTCTATCCGATCGTATCCTCTATCAGATCCTCTATCCTATACGATCCTCTATCCTATATTATCCTCTATCCGATCGTATCCTCTATCAGATCCTCTATCCTATCCTCTATCCTATCCTATCCTCTATCCTATCCTATCCTCTATCCGATCCTCTATCCAATCCTATCCTTTATCCTATCCTATCCTCTATCCTACTCTATCCTCTATCCTATCCTATCCTCTATCCTATCCTATCCTCTGTCCGATCCTCTATCCTATCCTATCCTCTATCCTATACTATCCTCTATCCTATCCTATCCTCTATCCGATCCTCTATCCAATCCTATCCTTTATCCTATCCTATCCTCTATCCTACTCTATCCTCTATCCTATCCTATCCTCTATCCTATCCTATCCTCTGTCCGATCCTCTATCCTATCCTATCCTCTATCCTATCCTATCCTTTATCCTATCCTATCAACTATCCTATCCTATCCTCTATCCTATACTATCCTCTACCTTATCCTATCCTCTATCCTATCCAATTGCCTATCCTATCCTCTATCCTATCCTTTCCTCTATCCTATCCTATCCTCTATCCGATCCTCTATCCTATCCTATCCTCTATAATATCGTTTACTCTATCATATCCTATCCTCTATCCTATAATATCATCTATCCTATTCTATCCTCTATTCTATCCTATCCTCTATCCTATCCTATCCTCTATCCTATCCTCTCCACTATCCTATCCTATCCTCTATCCTATCCTATAATCTATCCTCTATCCTATCCTACCCTCTTTCCTATCCTATCATCTATCCTATCCTATCTTCTATCCTATCGTTTCCTCTATCCTATCCTATCCTCTATCCTATCCTATCCTCTATCCGATCCTCTGTCCTATCCTATCCTCTATCCTATCCTCTATCCTATCCTATCCTATCCTATATCCTATCCTATCCTATCCTCTATCCTATCCTATCCTATCCTCTATCCTATCCTATCCTTTATCCTATCCTATCCTCTATTTTATCCTATCCTCTATCCTATACTATCCTCTATCCTATCCTATCCTATCCTCTATCCTATCCTATCCTATCCTCTATCATATCCTATCCTCTATCCTATCCCATCCTCTATCCTATCCTATCCTCTATCCTATCCTATCCTCTATCCTATCCTATCCTCTATCCGATCCTCTATCCTATCCTATCCTCTATCCGATCCTCTATCCTATCCTATCCTCTATCCTATCCTATCCTCTATCCTATCCTATCCTTTATCCTATCCTATCCTCTATCCTATCCTATCCTCTATCCTATACTATCCTCTACCTTATCCTATCCTCTATCCTATCCAATTACCTATCCTATCCTCTATCCTATCCTTTCCTCTATCCTATCCTATCCTCTATCCGATCCTCTATCCTATCCTCTATCCTATCCTATCCTCTATCCTATCCTATCCTATCCTCTACCTTATCCTATACTCTATCCTATCCAATTACCTATCCTATCTTCTATCCTATCCTATCCTCTATCCTATCCTCTATCCTATCCTCTATCCTCTCCTATCCTCTATCCTATCCTATCCTCTATCCTATCCTATCCTCTATCCTATCCTATCCTCTATCCCATCCTATCCTCTATCCTTTCCTATCCTCTATCCTATCCTATCCTCTATCCTATCCTTTCCTCTATCCTATCCTATCCTCTATCCGATCCTCTATCGTATCCTCTATCCTATCCTCTATCCTATCCTATCCTCTATCCTATCCTATCCTCTATCCTATCCTATCCTCTATCCTATCCTATCCTCTATCCTATCCTATCCTATCCTCTACCTTATCCTATACTCTATCCTATCCAATTACCTATCCTATCCTCTATCCTATCCTATCCTCTATCCTATCCTCTATCCTATCCTCTATCCTCTCCTATCCTCTATCCTATCCTATCCTCTATCCTATCCTATCCTCTATCCTATCCTATCCTCTATCCCATCCTATCCTCTATCCTTTCCTATCCTCTATCCTATCCTATCCTCTAACTTATCCTATCCTCTATCCTATCCAATTACCTATCCTATCCTCTATCCTATCCTTTCCTCTATCCTATCCTTTCCTCTATCCTATCCTATCCTCTATCCGATCCTCTATCCTGTCCTCTATCCTATCCTATCCTCTATCCTATCCTCTATCCTATCCTATCATCTATCCTATCCTATCCTCTATCCAGCCTATCCTCTATCCTATCCTATCCTCTATCCCATCCTATCCTCTATCCTGTCCTATCTTCTATCCTATCCTATCCTCTATCCTATCCTCTATCCTATCCTATCCTCTATCCTATCCTGTTCTCTATCCTATCCTATCATCTATCCTATTCTATCCTCTATCCTATCCTATCCTCTATCCTATCCTATCCTTTATCCTATCCTATCCTCTATCCTATCCTATCCTCTATCCTATACTATCCTCTAACTTATCCTATCCTCTATCCTATCCAATTACCTATCCTATCCTCTATCCTATTCTTTCCTCTATCCTATCCTATCCTCTATCCGATCCTCTACCCTATCCTCTATCCTATCCTCCATCCTATCCTATCCGATCCTCTATCCTATCCTCTATCCTATACTATCCTCTACCTTATCCTATCCTCTATCCTATCCAATTACCTATCCTATCCTCGATCCTATCCTATCCTCCATCCTATCCTATCCTCTATCAGATCCTCTATCCTATACTAGCCTCTACCTTATCCTCTCCCCTATCCTATCCAATTACCTATCCGATCCTCTATCCTATCCTATCCTCTATCCGATCGTATCCTCTATCAGATCCTCTATCCTATACGATCCTCTATCCTATCCTATCCTCTATCCGATCGTATCCTCTATCAGATCCTCTATCCTATCCTATCATCTATCCTATCCTCTATCGTATCCTATCCTATCCTCTGTCCTGTCCTATCCTCTATCCTATCCTATCCTCTATCCTATCCTCTATACCATCCTCTATCCTATCCTATCCTCTATCCGATCCTCTATCCTATCCTATCCTCTATCCGATCCTCTATCCTATCCTATCCTCTATCCTATCCTCTCCTTTATCCTATCCTATCCTCTACTCTATCCTATCCTCTATCCTATATTATCCTCTATCCTATCCTATCCTCTATCCTATTCTATCCTCTATCCGATCCTCTATCCAATCCTATCCTTTATACTATCCTATCCTCTATCCTACTCTATCCTCTATCCTATCCTATCCTCTATCCTATCCTATCCTCTATCCGATCCTCTATCCTATCCTATCCTCTATCATATCCTATCCTCTATCCTATCCCATCCTCTATCCTATCCTATCCTCTATCCTATCCTATCCTCTATCCTATCCTCTATCCTATCCTATCCTCTATCCTATCCTCTATCCTATCCTATCCTCTATCCTATCCTCTCCTCTATCCTATCCTATCCTCTATCCTATCCTATCCTCTATCCTATCCTCTATCCTATCCTCTATCCTATCCTATCCTATCCTCTATCCTATCCTATCCTATCCTCTATCATATCCTATCCTCTATCCTATCCCATCCTCTATCCTATCCTATCCTCTATCCTATCCTATCCTGTATCCTATCCTATCCTCTATCCGATCCTCTATCCAATCCTATCCTTTATCCTATCCTATCCTCTATCCTACTCTATCCTCTATCCTATCCTATCCTCTATCCTATCCTATCCTGTGTCCGATCCTCTATCCTATCCTATCCTCTATCCTATACTATCCTCTATCCTATCCTATCCTCTATCCGATCCTCTATCCAATCCTATCCTTTATCCTATCCTATCCTCTATCCTACTCTATCCTCTATCCTATCCTATCCTCTATCCTATCCTATCCTCTGTCCGATCCTCTATCCTACCCTATCCTCTATCCTATCCTATCCTTTATCCTATCCTATCCACTATCCTATCCTATCCTCTATCCTATACTATCCTCTACCTTATCCTATCCTCTATCCTATCCAATTGCCTATCCTATCCTCTATCCTATCCTTTCCTCTATCCTATCCTATCCTCTATCCGATCCTCTATCCTATCCTATCCTCTATAATATCGTTTACTCTATCATATCCTATCCTCTATCCTATAATATCATCTATCCTATTCTATCCTCTATACTATCCTATCCTCTATCCTATCCTATCCTCTATCATATCCTCTCCTCTATCCTATCCTATCCTTTATCCTATCCTATCCTCTATCCTATCCTATCCTCTATCCTATACTATCCTCTACCTTATCCTATCCTCTATCCTATCCAATTACCTATCCTATCCTCTATCCTATCCTTTCCTCTATCCTATCCTATCCTCTATCCGATCCTCTATCCTATCCTCTATCCTATCCTATCCTCTATCCTATCCTATCCTATCCTCTACCTTATCCTATACTCTATCCTATCCAATTACCTATCCTATCCTCTATCCTATCCTCTATCCTCTCCTATCCTCTATCCTATCCTATCCTCTATCCTATCCTATCCTCTATCCTATCCTATCCTCTATCCCATCCTATCCTCTATCCTTTCCTATCCTCTATCCTATCCTATCCTCTATCCTATCCTTTCCTCTATCCTATCCTATCCTCTATCCGATCCTCTATCGTATCCTCTATCCTATCCTCTATCCTATCCTATCCTCTATCCTATCCTATCCTATCCTCTAACTTATCCTATCCTCTATCCTATCCAATTACCTATCCTATCCTCTATCCTATCCTTTCCTCTATCCTATCCTATCCTCTATCCGATCCTCTATCCTGTCCTCTATCCTATCCTATCCTCTATCCTATCCTCTATCCTATCCTATCCTCTATCCTATCCTATCCTCTATCCAGCCTATCCTCTATCCTATCCTATCCTCTATCCCATCCTATCCTCTATCCTGTCCTATCTTCTATCCTATCCTATCCTCTATCCTATCCTCTATCCTATCCTATCCTCTATCCTATCCTGTTCTCTATCCTATCCTATCATCTATCCTATTCTATCCTCTATCCTATCCTATCCTCTATCCTATCCTATCCTTTATCCTATCCTATCCTCTATCCTATCCTATCCTCTATCCGATCCTCTATCCTATCCTATCCTCTATAATATCGTTTACTCTATCATATCCTATCCTCTATCCTATAATATCATCTATCCTATTCTATCCTCTATACTATCCTATCCTCTATCCTATCCTATCCTCTATCATATCCTCTCCTCTATCCTATCCTATCCTCTATCCTATCCTATAATCTATCCTCTATCCTATCCTACCCTCTTTCCTATCCTATCATCTATCCTATCCTATCTTCTATCCTATCGTTTCCTCTATCCTATCCTATCATCTATCCTATCCTATCCTCTATCCGATCCTCTGTCCTATCCTATCCTCTATCCTATCCTCTATCCTATCCTATCCTATCCTATATCCTATCCTATCCTATCCTCTATCCTATCCTATCCTATCCTCTATCCTATCCTATCCTCTATCCTATCCTATCCTCTATCCTATCCTATCCTTTATCCTATCCTATCCTCTATCCTATCCTATCCTCTATCCTATACTATCCTCTACCTTATCCTATCCTCTATCCTATCCAATTACCTATCCTATCCTCTATCCTATCCTTTCCTCTATCCTATCCTATCCTCTATCCGATCCTCTATCCTATCCTCTATCCTATCCTATCCTCTATCCTATCCTATCCTATCCTCTACCTTATCCTATACTCTATCCTATCCAATTACCTATCCTATCCTCTATCCTATCCTATCCTCTATCCTATCCTCTATCCTATCCTCTATCCTCTCCTATCCTCTATCCTATCCTATCCTCTATCCTATCCTATCCTCTATCCTATCCTATCCTCTATCCCATCCTATCCTCTATCCTTTCCTATCCTCTATCCTATCCTATCCTCTATCCTATCCTTTCCTCTATCCTATCCTATCCTCTATCCGATCCTCTATCGTATCCTCTATCCTATCCTCTATCCTATCCTATCCTCTATCCTATCCTATCCTATCCTCTAACTTATCCTATCCTCTATCCTATCCAATTACCTATCCTATCCTCTATCCTATCCTTTCCTCTATCCTATCCTATCCTCTATCCGATCCTCTATCCTGTCCTCTATCCTATCCTATCCTCTATCCTATCCTCTATCCTATCCTATCCTCTATCCTATCCTATCCTCTATCCAGCCTATCCTCTATCCTATCCTATCCTCTATCCTATCCTTTCCTCTATCCTATCCTATCCTCTATCCGATCCTCTATCCTGTCCTCTATCCTATCCTATCCTCTATCCTATCCTCTATCCTATCCTATCCTCTATCCTATCCTATCCTCTATCCAGCCTATCCTCTATCCTATCCTATCCTCTATCCCATCCTATCCTCTATCCTGTCCTATCTTCTATCCTATCCTATCCTCTATCCTATCCTCTATCCTATACTATCCTCTAACTTATCCTATCCTCTATCCTATCCAATTACCTATCCTATCCTCTATCCTATCCTATCCTCTATCCGATCGTATCCTCTATCAGATCCTCTATCCTATCCGATCCTCTATCCTATCCTATCCTCTATCCGATCGTATCCTCTATCAGACCCTCTATCCTATCCTATCATCTATCCTATCCTCTATCGTATCCTATCCTATCCTCTGTCCTGTCCTATCCTCTATCCTATCCTATCCTCTATCCTATCCTCTATACCATCCTCTATCCTATCCTATCCTCTATCCGATCCTCTATCCAATCCTATCCTTTATCCTATCCTATCCTCTATCCTACTCTATCCTCTATCCTATCCTATCCTCTATCCTATCCTATCCTCTGTCCGATCCTCTATCCTATCCTATCCTCTATCCTCTCCTATCCTTTATCCTATCCTATCCACTATCCTATCCTATCCTCTATCCTATACTATCCTCTACCTTATCCTATCCTCTATCCTATCCAATTGCCTATCCTATCCTCTATCCTATCCTTTCCTCTATCCTATCCTATCCTCTATCCGATCCTCTATCCTATCCTATCCTCTATAATATCGTTTACTCTATCATATCCTATCCTCTATCCTATAATATCATCTATCCTATTCTATCCTCTATACTATCCTATCCTCTATCCTATCCTATCCTCTATCCTATCCTCTCCTCTATCCTATCCTATCCTCTATCCTATCCTATAATCTATCCTCTATCCTATCCTACCCTCTTTCCTATCCTATCATCTATCCTATCCTATCTTCTATCCTATCGTTTCCTCTATCCTATCCTATCCTCTATCCTATCCTATCCTCTATCCGATCCTCTGTCCTATCCTATCCTCTATCCTATCCTCTATCCTATCCTATCCTATCCTATATCCTATCCTATCCTATCCTCTATCCTATCCTATCCTATCCTCTATCCTATCCTATCCTTTATCCTATCCTATCCTCTATTTTATCCTATCCTCTATCCTATACTATCCTCTATCCTATCCTATCCTATCCTCTATCCTATCCTATCCTATCCTCTATCATATCCTATCCTCTATCCTATCCCATCCTCTATCCTATCCTATCCTCTATCCTATCCTATCCTCTATCCTATCCTATCCTCTATCCGATCCTCTATCCTATCCTATCCTCTATCCGATCCTCTATCCTATCCTATCCTCTATCCTATCCTATCCTCTATCCTATCCTATCCTTTATCCTATCCTATCCTCTATCCTATCCTATCCTCTATCCTATACTATCCTCTACCTTATCCTATCCTCTATCCTATCCAATTACCTATCCTATCCTCTATCCTATCCTTTCCTCTATCCTATCCTATCCTCTATCCGATCCTCTACCCTATCCTCTATCCTATCCTATCCTCTATCCTATCCTATCCTATCCTCTACCTTATCCTATACTCTATCCTATCCAATTACCTATCCTATCCTCTATCCTATCCTATCCTCTATCCTATCCTCTATCCTATCCTCTATCCTATCCTATCCTCTATCCTATCCTATCCTCTATCCTATCCTATCCTCTATCCCATCCTATCCTCTATCCTTTCCTATCCTCTATCCTATCCTATCCTCTATCCTATCCTTTCCTCTATCCTATCCTATCCTCTATCCGATCCTCTATCGTATCCTCTATCCTATCCTCTATCCTATCCTATCCTCTATCCTATCCTATCCTCTATCCTATCCTATCCTCTATCCTATCCTATCCTATCCTCTACCTTATCCTATACTCTATCCTATCCAATTACCTATCCTATCCTCTATCCTATCCTATCCTCTATCCTATCCTCTATCCTATCCTCTATCCTCTCCTATCCTCTATCCTATCCTATCCTCTATCCTATCCTATCCTCTATCCTATCCTATCCTCTATCCCATCCTATCCTCTATCCTTTCCTATCCTCTATCCTATCCTATCCTCTAACTTATCCTATCCTCTATCCTATCCAATTACCTATCCTATCCTCTATCCTATCCTTTCCTCTATCCTATCCTATCCTCTATCCGATCCTCTATCCTGTCCTCTATCCTATCCTATCCTCTATCCTATCCTCTATCCTATCCTATCCTCTATCCTATCCTATCCTCTATCCAGCCTATCCTCTATCCTATCCTGTCCTCTATCCCATCCTATCCTCTATCCTGTCCTATCTTCTATCCTATCCTATCCTCTATCCTATCCTCTATCCTATCCTATCCTTTATCCTATCCTATCCTCTATCCTATCCTATCCTCTATCCTATACTATCCTCTAACTTATCCTATCCTCTATCCTATCCAATTACCTATCCTATCCTCTATCCTATTCTTTCCTCTATCCTATCCTATCCTCTATCCGATCCTCTACCCTATCCTCTATCCTATCCTCCATCCTATCCTATCCGATCCTCTATCCTATCCTCTATCCTATACTATCCTCTACCTTATCCTATCCTCTATCCTATCCAATTACCTATCCTATCCTCGATCCTATCCTATCCTCCATCCTATCCTATCCTCTATCAGATCCTCTATCCTATACTAGCCTCTACCTTATCCTCTCCCCTATCCTATCCAATTACCTATCCGATCCTCTATCCTATCCTATCCTCTATCCGATCGTATCCTCTATCAGATCCTCTATCCTATACGATCCTCTATCCTATCCTATCCTCTATCCGATCGTATCCTCTATCAGATCCTCTATCCTATCCTATCATCTATCCTATCCTCTATCGTATCCTATCCTATCCTCTGTCCTGTCCTATCCTCTATCCTATTCTATCCTCTATCCTATCCTCTATACCATCCTCTATCCTATCCTATCCTCTATCCGATCCTCT
Source organism: Halictus rubicundus (assembly GCF_050948215.1). Classification (NCBI taxonomy): domain Eukaryota; kingdom Metazoa; phylum Arthropoda; class Insecta; order Hymenoptera; family Halictidae; genus Halictus; species Halictus rubicundus. The sequence continues at coordinate 282,999 of NW_027488771.1, forward strand.
ATCCTATCCTATCCTCTATCCTATCCTCTCCTTTATCCTATCCTATCCTCTACTCTATCCTATCCTCTATCCTATACTATCCTCTATCCTATCCTATCCTCTATCCTATTCTATCCTCTATCCTATCCTATCCTATCCTCTATCATATCCTATCCTCTATCCTATCCCATCCTCTATCCTATCCTATCCTCTATCCTATCCTATCCTGTATCCTATCCTATCCTCTATCCGATCCTCTATCCAATCCTATCCTTTATCCTATCCTATCCTCTATTCTATCCTATCCTCTATCCTATACTATCCTCTATCGTATCCTCTATCCTATCCTCTATCCTACTCTATCCTCTATCCTATCCTATCCTCTATCCTATCCTATCCTCTATCCTATCCTATCCTCTATCGTATCCTCTATCCTATCCTCTATCCTATCCTATTCTCTATCCTATCCTATCCTCTAACCTATCCTATCCTCTATCCTATCCTATCCTCTATCCTATCCGATCCTCTATCCAATCCTATCCTTTATCCTATCCTATCCTCTATCCTACTCTATCCTCTATCCTATCCTATCCTCTATCCTATCCTATCCTCTGTCCGACCCTCTATCCTATCCTATCCTCTATCCTATCCTATCCTTTATCCTATCGTATCCTCTATCCTATCCTATCCTCTATCCTATACTATCCTCTACCTTATCCTATCCTCTATCCTATCCAATTACCTATCCTATCCTCTATCCTATCCTTTCCTCTATCCTATCCTATCCTCTATCCGATCCTCTATCCTATCCTCTATCCTATCCTATCCTCTATCCTATCCTATCCTCTATCCTATCCTATCCTCTATCCTATCCTCTATCCTATCCTCTATCCTATCCTCTATCCTATCCTCTATCCTATCCTCTATCCTATCCTATCCTCTATCGTATCCTATTCTATCCTCTATCCTATCCTATCCTCTATCCTATCCTATCCTATCCTCTATCCTATCCTATCCTCTATCCTATCCTATCCTCTATCCTATCCTCTCCTCTATCCTATCCTATCCTCTATCCTATCCTATACTCTATCCTCTATCCTATCCTATCCTCTATCCTATCCTATCCTATCCTCTATCCTATCCTATCCTATCCTCTATCCTATCCTATCCTCTATCCTATCCTATCCTCTATCCTATCCTATCCTCTATCGTATCCTATCCTATCCTCTATCATATCCTATCCTCTATCCTAAACGCGCCTCAATCCTATTCTATCCTCTATCCTATCCTATCCTCTATCCTATCCTATCCTCTATCCTATCCTCTATCCTATCCTATCCTATCCTCTATCCTATCCTATCCTATCCTCTATCCTATCCTATCCATTATCCTATCCTATCCTCTATTCTATCCTATTCTCTATCCTATACTATCCTCCATCCTATCCTATCCTCTATCCTATCCTATCCTCTATCCTATCCTCTATACCATCCTCTATCCTATCCTATCCTCTATCCGATCCTCTATCCTATCCTATCCTCTAGAATATCGTTTACTCTATCATATCCTATCCTCTATCCTATAATATCATCTATCCTATTCTATCCTCTATACTATCCTATCCTCTATCCTATCCTATCCTCTATCCTATCCTCTCCTTTATCCTATCCTATCCTCTACTCTATCCTATCCTCTATCCTATCCTATTCTCTATCCTATCCTATCCTCTAACCTATCCTATCCTCTATCCTATCCTATCCTCTATCCTATCCGATCCTCTATCCAATCCTATCCTTTATCCTATCCTATCCTCTATCCTACTCTATCCTCTATCCTATCCTATCCTCTATCCTATCCTATCCTCTGTCCGACCCTCTATCCTATCCTATCCTCTATCCTATCCTATCCTTTATCCTATCGTATCCTCTATCCTATCCTATCCTCTATCCTATACTATCCTCTACCTTATCCTATCCTCTATCCTATCCAATTACCTATCCTATCCTCTATCCTATCCTTTCCTCTATCCTATCCTATCCTCTATCCGATCCTCTATCCTATCCTCTATCCTATCCTATCCTCTATCCTATCCTATCCTCTATCCTATCCTATCCTCTATCCTATCCTCTATCCTATCCTCTATCCTATCCTCTATCCTATCCTCTATCCTATCCTCTATCCTATCCTATCCTCTATCGTATCCTATTCTATCCTCTATCCTATCCTATCCTCTATCCTATCCTATCCTATCCTCTATCCTATCCTATCCTCTATCCTATCCTATCCTCTATCCTATCCTCTCCTCTATCCTATCCTATCCTCTATCCTATCCTATACTCTATCCTCTATCCTATCCTATCCTCTATCCTATCCTATCCTATCCTCTATCCTATCCTATCCTATCCTCTATCCTATCCTATCCTCTATCCTATCCTATCCTCTATCCTATCCTATCCTCTATCGTATCCTATCCTATCCTCTATCATATCCTATCCTCTATCCTAAACGCGCCTCAATCCTATTCTATCCTCTATCCTATCCTATCCTCTATCCTATCCTATCCTCTATCCTATCCTCTATCCTATCCTATCCTATCCTCTATCCTATCCTATCCTATCCTCTATCCTATCCTATCCATTATCCTATCCTATCCTCTATTCTATCCTATTCTCTATCCTATACTATCCTCCATCCTATCCTATCCTCTATCCTATCCTATCCTCTATCCTATCCTCTATACCATCCTCTATCCTATCCTATCCTCTATCCGATCCTCTATCCTATCCTATCCTCTAGAATATCGTTTACTCTATCATATCCTATCCTCTATCCTATAATATCATCTATCCTATTCTATCCTCTATACTATCCTATCCTCTATCCTATCCTATCCTCTATCCTATCCTCTCCTTTATCCTATCCTATCCTCTACTCTATCCTATCCTCTATCCTATACTATCCTCTATCCTATCCTATCCTCTATCCTATTCTATCCTCTATCCTATCCTATCCTCTATCCTATCCTATCCTCTATCCGATCCTCTATCCTATCCTATCATCTATCATATCCTATCCTCTATCCTATCCCATCCTCTATCCTATCCTATCCTCTATCCTATCCTATCCTCTATCCTATCCTCTATCCTATCCTATCCTCTATCCTATGCTCTATCCTATCCTATCCTCTATCCTATCCTCTCCTCTATCCTATCCTATCCTCTATCCTATCCTAACCTCTATCCTATCCTCTATCCTATCCTATCCTATCCTGTATCCTATCCTATCCTATCCTCTATCATATCCTATCCTCTATCCTATCCCATCCTCTATCCTATCCTATCCTCTATCCTATCCTATCCTCTATCCTATCCTATCCTCTATCCGATCCTCTATCCAATCCTATCCTTTATCCTATCCTATCCTCTATCCTACTCTATCCTCTATCCTATCCTATCCTCTATCCTATCCTATCCTCTGTCCGATCCTCTATCCTATCCTATCCTCTATCCTATACTATCCTCTATCCTATCCTATCCTCTATCCAATCCTATCCTTTATCCTATCCTATCCTCTATCCTACTCTATCCTCTATCCTATCCTATCCTCTATCCTATCCTATCCTCTGTCCGATCCTCTATCCTATCCTATCCTCTACCCTATCCTATCCTTTATCCTATCCTATCCACTATCCTATCCTATCCTCTATACTATACTATCCTCTACCTTATCCTATCCTCTATCCTATCCAATTGCCTATCCTATCCTCTATCCTATCCTTTCCTCTATCCTATCCTATCCTCTATCCGATCCTCTATCCTATCCTATCCTCTATAATATCGTTTACTCTATCATATCCTATCCTCTATCCTATAATATCATCTATCCTATTCTATCCTCTATACTATCCTATCCTCTATCCTATCCTATCCTCTATCCTATCCTCTCCTCTATCCTATCCTATCCTCTATCCTATCCTATAATCTATCCTCTATCCTATCCTACCCTCTTTCCTATCCTATCATCTATCCTATCCTATCTTCTATCCTATCGTTTCCTCTATCCTATCCTATCCTCTATCCTATCCTATCCTCTATCCGATCCTCTGTCATATCCTATCCTCTATCCTATCCTCTATCCTATCCTATCCTATCCTATATCCTATCCTATCCTATCCTCTATCCTATCCTATCCTATCCTCTATCCTATCCTATCCTTTATCCTATCCTATCCTCTATCCTATACTATCCTCTATCCTATCCTATCCTATCCTCTATCCTATCCTATCCTATCCTCTATCATATCCTATCCTCTATCCTATCCCATCCTCTATCCTATCCTATCCTCTATCCTATCCTATCCTCTATCCTATCCTATCCTCTATCCGATCCTCTATCCTATCCTATCCTCTATCCTATCCTCTCCTCTATCCTATCCTATCCTCTATCCTATCCTATAATCTATCCTCTATCCTATCCTACCCTCTTTCCTATCCTATCATCTATCCTATCCTATCTTCTATCCTATCGTTTCCTCTATCCTATCCGATCCTCTATCCTATCCTATCCTCTATCCTATCCTATCCTCTATCCTATCCTATCCTTTATCCTATCCTATCCTCTATCCTATCCTATCCTCTATCCTATACTATCCTCTACCTTATCCTATCCTCTATCCTATCCAATTACCTATCCTATCCTCTATCCTATCCTTTCCTCTATCCTATCCTATCCTCTATCCGATCCTCTATCCTATCCTCTATCCTATCCTATCCTCTATCCTATCCTATCCTATCCTCTACCTTATCCTATACTCTATCCTATCCAATTACCTATCCTATCCTCTATCCTATCCTATCCTCTATCCTATCCTCTATCCTATCCTCTATCCTCTCCTATCCTCTATCCTATCCTATCCTCTATCCTATCCTATCCTCTATCCTATCCTATCCTCTATCCCATCCTATCCTCTATCCTTTCCTATCCTCTATCCTATCCTATCCTCTATCCTATCCTTTCCTCTATCCTATCCTATCCTCTATCCGATCCTCTATCGTATCCTCTATCCTATCCTCTATCCTATCCTATCCTCTATCCTATCCTATCCTCTATCCTATCCTATCCTCTATCCTATCCTATCCTATCCTCTACCTTATCCTATACTCTATCCTATCCAATTACCTATCCTATCCTCTATCCTATCCTATCCTCTATCCTATCCTCTATCCTATCCTCTATCCTCTCCTATCCTCTATCCTATCCTATCCTCTATCCTATCCTATCCTCTATCCCATCCTATCCTCTATCCTTTCCTATCCTCTATCCTATCCTATCCTCTAACTTATCCTATCCTCTATCCTATCCAATTACCTATCCTATCCTCTATCCTATCCTTTCCTCTATCCTATCCTATCCTCTATCCGATCCTCTATCCTGTCCTCTATCCTATCCTATCCTCTATCCTATCCTCTATCCTATCCTATCCTCTATCCAGCCTATCCTCTATCCTATCCTATCCTCTATCCCATCCTATCCTCTATCCTGTCCTATCTTCTATCCTATCCTATCCTCTATCCTATCCTCTATCCTATCCTATCCTCTATCCTATCCTGTTCTCTATCCTATCCTATCATCTATCCTATTCTATCCTCTATCCTATCCTATCCTCTATCCTATCCTATCCTTTATCCTATCCTATCCTCTATCCTATCCTATCCTCTATCCTATACTATCCTCTAACTTATCCTATCCTCTATCCTATCCAATTACCTATCCTATCCTCTATCCTATTCTTTCCTCTATCCTATCCTATCCTCTATCCGATCCTCTACCCTATCCTCTATCCTATCCTCCATCCTATCCTATCCGATCCTCTATCCTATCCTCTATCCTATACTATCCTCTACCTTATCCTATCCTCTATCCTATCCAATTACCTATCCTATCCTCGATCCTATCCTATCCTCCATCCTATCCTATCCTCTATCAGATCCTCTATCCTATACTAGCCTCTACCTTATCCTCTCCCCTATCCTATCCAATTACCTATCCGATCCTCTATCCTATCCTATCCTCTATCCGATCGTATCCTCTATCAGATCCTCTATCCTATACGATCCTCTATCCTATCCTATCCTCTATCCGATCGTATCCTCTATCAGATCCTCTATCCTATCCTATCATCTATCCTATCCTCTATCGTATCCTATCCTATCCTCTGTCCTGTCCTATCCTCTATCCTATCCTATCCTCTATCCTATCCTCTATACCATCCTCTATCCTATCCTATCCTCTATCCGATCCTCTATCCTATCCTATCCTCTATCCTATCCTCTCCTTTATCCTATCCTATCCTCTACTCTATCCTATCCTCTATCCTATACTATCCTCTATCCTATCCTATCCTCTATCCTATTCTATCCTCTATCCGATCCTCTATCCAATCCTATCCTTTATACTATCCTATCCTCTATCCTACTCTATCCTCTATCCTATCCTATCCTCTATCCTATCCTATCCTCTATCCTATCCTATCCTCTATCCGATCCTCTATCCTATCCTATCCTCTATCATATTCTATCCTCTATCCTATCCCATCCTCTATCCTATCCCATCCTCTATCCTATCCTATCCTCTATCCTATCCTATCCTCTATCCTATCCTCTATCCTATCCTATCCTCTATCCTATCCTCTATCCTATCCTATCCTCTATCCTATCCTCTCCTCTATCCTATCCTATCCTCTATCCTATCCTATCCTCTATCCTATCCTCTATCCTATCCTATCCTATCCTCTATCCTATCCTATCCTATCCTCTATCATATCCTATCCTCTATCCTATCCCATCCTCTATCCTATCCTATCCTCTATCCTATCCTATCCTGTATCCTATCCTATCTTCTATCCGATCCTCTATCCAATCCTATCCTTTATCCTATCCTATCCTCTATCCTACTCTATCCTCTATCCTATCCTATCCTCTATCCTATCCTATCCTGTGTCCGATCCTCTATCCTATCCTATCCTCTATCCTATACTATCCTCTATCCTATCCTATCCTCTATCCGATCCTCTATCCAATCCTATCCTTTATCCTATCCTATCCTCTATCCTACTCTATCCTCTATCCTATCCTATCCTCTATCCTATCCTATCCTCTGTCCGATCCTCTATCCTACCCTATCCTCTATCCTATCCTATCCTTTATCCTATCCTATCCACTATCCCATCCTATCCTCTATCCTATACTATCCTCTACCTTATCCTATCCTCTATCCTATCCAATTGCCTATCCTATCCTCTATCCTATCCTTTCCTCTATCCTATCCTATCCTCTATCCGATCCTCTATCCTATCCTATCCTCTATAATATCGTTTACTCTATCATATCCTATCCTCTATCCTATAATATCATCTATCCTATTCTATCCTCTATACTATCCTATCCTCTATCCTATCCTATCCTCTATCATATCCTCTCCTCTATCCTATCCTATCCTCTATCCTATCCTATAATCTATCCTCTATCCTATCCTACCCTCTTTCCTATCCTATCATCTATCCTATCCTAACTTCTATCCTATCGTTTCCTCTATCCTATCCTATCATCTATCCTATCCTAACTTCTATCCTATCGTTTCCACTATCCTATCCTATCATCTATCCTATCCTATCCTCTATCCGATCCTCTGTCCTATCCTATCCTCTATCCTATCCTCTATCCGATCCTCTATCCAACCCTATCCTTTATCCTAACCTATCCTCTATCCTACTCTATCCTCTATCCTATCCTATCCTCTATCCTATCCTATCCTCTATCCGATCCTCTATCCTATCCTATCCTCTATCCGATCCTCTATCCTATCCTATCCTCTATCCTATCCTATCCTCTATCCTATCCTATCCTTTATCCTATCCTATCCTCTATCCTATCCTATCCTCTATCCTATACTATCCTCTACCTTATCCTATCCACTATCCTATCCAATTACCTATCCTATCCTCTATCCTATCCTTTCCTCTATCCTATCCTATCCTCTATCCGATCCTCTATCCTATCCTCTATCCTATCCTATCCTCTATCCTATCCTATCCTATCCTCTACCTTATCCTACACTCAATCCTATCCAATTACCTATCCTATCCTCTATCCTATCCTATCCTCTATCCTATCCTCTATCCTATCCTCTATCCTCTCCTATCCTCTATCCTATCCTATCCTCTATCCTATCCTATCCTCTATCCTATCCTATCCTCTATCCCATCCTATCCTCTATCCTTTCCTATCCTCTATCCTATCCTATCCTCTATCCTATCCTTTCCTCTATCCTATCCTATCCTCTATCCGATCCTCTATCGTATCCTCTATCCTATCCTCCATCCTATCCTATCCTCTATCCTATCCTATCCTCTATCCTATCCTATCCTATCCTCTAACTTATCCTATCCTCTATCCTATCCAATTACCTATCCTATCCTCTATCCTATCCTTTCCTCTATCCTATCCTATCCTCTATCCGATCCTCTATCCTGTCCTCTATCCTATCCTATCCTCTATCCTATCCTCTATCCTATCCTATCCTCTATCCTATCCTATCCTCTATCCAGCCTATCCTCTATCCTATCCTATCCTCTATCCCATCCTATCCTCTATCCTGTCCTATCTTCTATCCTATCCTATCCTCCATCCTATCCTCTATCCTATCCTATCCTCTATCCTATACTATCCTCTAACTTATCCTATCCTCTATCCTATCCAATTACCTATCCTATCCTCTATCCTATTCTTTCCTCTATCCTATCCTATCCTCTATCCGATCCTCTACCCTATCCTCTATCCTATCCTCCATCCTCTCCTATCCGATCCTCTATCCTATCCTCTATCCTATACTATCCTCTACCTTATCCTATCCTCTATCCTATCCAATTACCTATCCTATCCTCGATCCTATCCTATCCTCCATCCTATCCTATCCTCTATCAGATGCTCTATCCTATACTAGCCTCTACCTTATCCTCTCCCCTATCCTATCCAATTACCTATCCGATCCTCTATCCTATCCTATCCTCTATCCGATCGTATCCTCTATCAGATCCTCTATCCTATCCGATCCTCTATCCTATCCTATCCTCTATCCGATCGTATCCTCTATCAGACCCTCTATCCTACCCTATCATCTATCCTATCCTCTATCGTATCCTATCCTATCCTCTGTCCTGTCCTATCCTCTATCCTATCCTATCCTCTATCCTATCCTCTATACCATCCTCTATCCTATCCTATCCTCTATCCGATCCTCTATCCTATCCTATCCTCTATAATATCGTTTACTCTATCATATCCTATCCTCTATCCTATAATATCATCTATCCTATCCTATCCTCTATCCTATCCTCTCCTCTATCCAATCCTATCCTCTATCCTATCCTATCCTCTATCCTATCCTATCCTCTATCCTATCCTCTATCCTATCCTCTATCCTATCCTTTCCTATCCTCTATCCTATCCTATCCTATCCTCTATCCTATCCTATCCTGTATCCTATCCTATCCTCTATTCGATCCTATCCTCTATCCTATACTATCCTCTATCCTATCCTATCCTCTATCCTATCCTATCCTCTATCCGATCCTCTATCCTATCCTATCCTCTATCATATCCTATCCTCTATCCTATCCCATCATCTATCCTATCCTATCCTCTATCCTATCCTATCCTCTATCTTATCCTCTATCCTATCCTATCCTCTAATCTATCCTATCCTCTATCCTATACTGCCCTCTATCCTATCCTATCCTCTATCCTATCCTATCCTCTATCCCATCCTATCCTCTATCATTTCCTATCCTTTATCCTATCCTATCCTCTATCCTATACTATCCTCTATCCTATCCTATCCTCTATCCTATCCTCTATACCATCCTCTATCCTATCCTATCCTATCTAGAATATCGTTTACTCTATCATATCCTATCCTCTATCCTATAATATCATCTATCCTATTCTATCCTCTATACTATCCTATCCTCTATCCTATCCTATCCTGTATCCTATCCTCTCATTTATCCTATCCTATCCTCTACTCTATCCTATCCTCTATCCTATACTATCCTCTATCCTATCCTATCCTCTATCCTATTCTATCCTCTATCCGATCCTCTATCCAATCCTATCCTTTATACTATCCTATCCTCTATCCTACTCTATCCCCTATCCTATCCTATCCTCTATCCTATCCTATTCTCTATCCGATCCTCTATCCTATCCTATCCTCTATCCGATCCTCTATCCTATCCTATCCTCTATCATATCCTATCCTCTATCCTATCCCATCCTCTATCCTATCCTATCCTCTATCCTATCCTATCCTCTATCCTATCCTCTATCGTATCCTATCCTCTATCCTATCCTCTATCCTATCCTATCCTCTATCCTATCCTCTCCTCTATCCTATCCTATCCTCTATTCTATCCTATCCTCTATCCTATACTATCCTCTATCCGATCCTCTATCCTATCCTATCCTCTATCCAATCCTATCCTCTATCCTATCTATCCTCTATCCTATCCTATCCTCTATCATATCCTATCCTCTATCCTATCCCATCCTCTATCCTATCCTATCCTCTATTCTATCCTATCCTCTATCCTATACTATCCTCTATCCTATCCTATCCTCTATCCTATCCTATCCTCTATCCGATCCTCTATCCTATCCTATCCTCTATCCAATCCTATCCTCTATCCTATCTATCCTCTATCCTATCCTATCCTCTATCCTATCCTATCCTCTATCCTATCCTCTATCCTATCCTATCCTCTATCCTATCCTATCCTATCCTCTATCCTCTATCCTATCCTATCCTCTATCCTATCCTATCCTCTATCCTATCCTATCCTATCCTCTATCCTATCCTATCCTCTATCCTATCCTATCCTCTATCCTATCCTCTCATCTATCCTATCCTATCCTCTATCCTATCCTATACTCTATACTCTATCCTATCCTACCCACTTTCCTATCCTATCATCTATCCTATCCTATCTTCTATCCTATCCTTTCCTCTATCCTATCCTATCCTCTATCCTATCCTATCCTCTATCCTATCCTATCCTCTATCCTATCCTATCCTCTATCCTATCCTCTATACCATCCTCTATCCTATCCTATCCTCTATCCGATCCTCTATCCTATCCTATCCTCTATAATATCGTTTACTCTATCATATCCTATCCTCTATCCTATAATATCATCTATCCTATTCTATCCTCTACTCTATCCTATCCTCTATCCTATACTATCCTCTATCCTATCCTATCCTCTATCCTATTCTATCCTCTATCCGATACTCTATCCAATCCTATCCTTTATACTATCCTATCCTCTATCCTACTCTATCCTCTATCCTACTCTATCCTCTATCCTATCCTATCCTCTATCCTATCCTATCCTCTATCCGATCCTCTATCCTATCCTATCCTCTATCCGATCCTCTATCCTATCCTATCCTCTATCATATCCTATCCTCTATCCTATCCCATCATCTATCCTATCCTATCCTCTATCCTATCCTATCCTCTATCCTATCCTATCCTCTATCCTATCCTATCCTCTATCCTATCCTATCCTCTATCCTATCCTATCCTCTATCGTATCCTATCCTATCCTCTATCATATCCTATCCTCTATCCTAAACGCTCCTCAATCCTATTCTATCCTCTATCCTATCCTATCCTCTATCCTATCCTATCCTATCCTCTATCCTATCCTATCCTATCCTCTATCCTATCCTATCCTCTATCCTATCCTATCCTCTATCCTATCCTCTCCTCTATCCTATCCTATCCTCTATCCTATCCTATACTCTATCCTCTATCCTATCCTACCCTCTTTCCTATCCTATCATCTATCCTATCCTATCTTCTATCCTATCCTTTCCTCTATCCTATCCTATCCTCTATCCTATCCTATCCTCTATCCGATCCTCTATCCTATCCTATCCTCTATCCTATCCTCTATCCTATCCTATCCTATCCTCTATCCTATCCTATCCTATCCTCTATCATATCCTATCCTCTATCCTATCCCATCCTCTATCCTATCCTATCCTCTATCCTATCCTATCCTCTATCCTATCCTATCCTCTATCCGATCCTCTATCCAATCCTATCCTTTAAACTATCCTATCCTCTATCCTACTCTATCCTCTATCCTATCCTATCCTCTATCCTATCCTATCCTCTGTCCGATCCTCTATCCTATCCTATCCTCTATCCTATCCTATCCTCTATCCTATCCTATCCTCTATCCTATCCTATCCTCTATCCTATCCTATCCTCTATCCGATCCTCTATCCTATCCTATCCTCTATCCTATCCTCTATCCTATCCTATCCTATCCTCTATCCTATCCTATCCTATCCTCTATCATATCCTATCCTCTATCCTATCCCATCCTCTATCCTATCCTATCCTCTATCCTATCCTATCCTCTATCCTATACTATCCTCTATCCTATCCTATCCTCTATCCGATCCTCTATCCAATCCTATCCTTTATCCTATCCTATCCTCTATCCTACTCTATCCTCTATCCTATCCTATCCTCTATCCTATCCTATCCTCTGTCCGATCCTCTATCCTATCCTATCCTTTATCCTATCCTATACTTTATCCTATCCTATCCACTATCCTATCCTATCCTCTATCCTATACTATCCTCTACCTTATCCTATCCTCTATCCTATCCAATTGCCTATCCTATCCTCTATCCTATCCTTTCCTCTATCCTATCCTATCCTCTATCCGATCCTCTATCCTATCCTATCCTCTATAATATCGTTTACTCTATCATATCCTATCCTCTATCCTATAATATCATCTATCCTCTTCTATCCTCTATACTATCCTATCCTCTATCCTATCCTATCCTCTATCCTATCCTCTCCTCTATCCTATCCTATCCTCTATCCTATCCTATAATCTATCCTCTATCCTATCCTACCCTCTTTCCTATCCTATCATCTATCCTATCCTATCTTCTATCCTATCGTTTCCTCTATCCTATCCTATCCTCTGTCCGATCCTCTATCCTATCCTATCCTCTATCCTATCCTATCCTCTATCCTATCCTATCCTATCCTCTATCCTATCCTATCCTCTATCCTATCCTATCCTCTATCCTATCCTATCCTCTATCCTATCCTATCCTCTATCCTATCCTATCCTCTATCGTATCCTATCCTATCCTCTATCATATCCTATCCTCTATCCTAAACGCTCCTCAATCCTATTCTATCCTCTATCCTATCCTATCCTCTATCCTATCCTATCCTATCCTATCCTCTATCCTATCCTATCCTCTATCCTATCCTATCCTCTATCCTATCCTCTCCTCTATCCTATCCTATCCTCTATCCTATCCTATACTCTATCCTCTATCCTATCCTACCCTCTTTCCTATCCTATCATCTATCCTATCCTATCTTCTATCCTATCCTTTCCTCTATCCTATCCTATCCTCTATCCTATCCTATCCTCTATCCGATCCTCTATCCTATCCTATCCTCTATCCTATCCTATCCTATCCTCTATCCTATCCTATCCTCTATCCTATCCTATCCTCTGTCCGATCCTCTATCCTAACCTATCCTCTATCCTATCCTATCCTTTATCCTATCCTATCCTCTATCCTATCCTATCCTCTATCCTATACTATCCTCTATCCTATCCTATCCTCTATCCTATCCTATCCTCTATCCTATCCTCTATCCTATCCTATCCTATCCTCTATCCTATCCTATCCTATCCTCTATCCTATCCTATCCTGTATCCTATCCTATCCTCCATTCTATCCTATCCTCTAACCTATACTATCCTCTATCCTATCCTATCCTCTATCCGATCTTCTATCCAATCCTATCCTTTATCCTATCCTATCCTCTATCCTACTCTATCCTCTATCCTATCCTATCCTCTATCCTATCCTATCCTCTGTCCGATCCTCTATCCTATCCTATCCTCTATCCTATCCTATCCTTTATCCTATCCTATCCACTATTTTATCCTATCCTCTATCCTATACTATCCTCTACCTTATCCTATCCTCTATCCTATCCAATTGCCTATCCTATCCTCTATCCTATCCTTTCCTCTATCCTATCCTATCCTCTATCCGATCCTCTATCCTATCCTATCCTCTATAATATCGTTTACTCTATCATATCCTATCCTCTATCCTATAATATCATCTATCCTATTCTATCCTCTATACTATCCTATCCTCTATCCTATCCTATCCTCTATCCTATCCTATCCTCTATCCTATCCTATCCTCTATCCTATACTATCCTCTACCTTATCCTATCCTCTATCCTATCCAATTACCTATCCTATCCTCTATCCTATCCTTTCCTCTATCCTATCCTATCCTCTATCCGATCCTCTATCCTATCCTCTATCCTATCCTATCCTCTATCCTATCCTATCCTATCCTCTACCTTATCCTATACTCTATCCTATCCAATTACCTATCCTATCCTCTATCCTATCCTATCCTCTATCCTATCCTCTATCCTATCCTCTATCCTCTCCTATCCTCTATCCTATCCTATCCTCTATCCTATCCTATCCTCTATCCTATCCTATCCTCTATCCCATCCTATCCTCTATCCTTTCCTATCCTCTATCCTATCCTATCCTCGATCCTATCCTCTATCCTATCCTATCCTCTATCCTATCCTATTCTCTATCCTATTCTATCATCTATCCTATCCTATCCTCTATCCTATACTATCCTCTAACTTATCCCATCCTCTATCCTATCCAATTACCTATCCTATCCTCTATCCTATTCTTTCCTCTATCCTATCCTATCCTCTATCCTATCCTATCCTCTATCCTATCCTCTCCTCTATCCTATCCTATCCTCTATCCTATCCTATACTCTATCCTCTATCCTATCCTACCCTCTTTCCTATCCTATCATCTATCCTATCCTATCTTCTATCCTATCCTTTCCTCTATCCTATCCTATCCTCTATCCTATCCTATCCTCTATCCGATCCTCTATCCTATCCTATCCTCTATCCTATCCTCTATCCTATCCTATCCTATCCTCTATCCTATCCTATCCTATCCTCTATCCTATCCTATCCTTTATCCTATCCTATCCTCTATTCTATCCTATTCTCTATCCTATACTATCCTCCATCCTATCCTATCCTCTATCCTATCCTATCCTCTATCCTATCCTCTATACCATCCTCTATCATATCCTATCCTCTATCCGATCCTCTATCCTATCCTATCCTCTAGAATATCGTTTACTCTATCATATCCTATCCTCTATCCTATAATATCATCTATCCTATTCTATCCTCTATACTATCCTATCCTCTATCCTATCCTATCCTCTATCCTATCCTCTCCTTTATCCTATCCTATCCTCTACTCTATCCTATCCTCTATCCTATACTATCCTCTATCCTATCCTATCCTCTATCCTATTCTATCCTCTATCCGATCCTCTATCCAATCCTATCCTATCCTCTATCCTATCCTATCCTCTATCCGATCCTCTATCCTATCCTATCCTCTATCCTATCCTATCCTCTATCATATCCTATCCTCTATCCTATCCCATCCTCTATCCTATCCTATCCTCTATCCTATCCTCTCCTCTATCCTATCCTATCCTCTATCCTATCCTATCCTCTATCCTATCCTATCCTCTATCCTATCCTCTATCCTATCCTATCCTATCCTCTATCCTATCCTATCCTCTATCCTATCCTATCCTCTATCCTATCCTATCCTCTATCCGATCCTCTATCCAATCCTATCCTTTATCCTATCCTATCCTCTATCCTACTATATCCTCTATCCTATCCTATCCTCTATCCTATCCTATCCTCTGTCCGATCCTCTATCCTATCGTATCCTCTATCCTATCCTATCCTTTATCCTATCCTATCCTCTATCCTATCCTATCCTCTATCCTATACTATCCTCTATCCTATCCTATCCTATCCTCTATCCTATCCTATTCGCTATCCTATCCTCTATCCTATCCTATCCTATCCTCTATCTTATCCTATCCTATCCTCTATCCTATCCTATCCTGTATCCTATCCTATCCTCTATAATATCGTTTACTCTATCATATCCTATCCTCTATCCTATAATATCATCTATCCTATTCTATCCTCTATACTATCCTATCCTCTATCCTATCCTATCCTTTATCCTATCCTATCCTCTATCCTATCCTATCCTCTATCCTATACTATCCTCTACCTTATCCTATCCTCTATCCTATCCAATTACCTATCCTATCCTCTATCCTATCCTTTCCTCTATCCTATCCTATCCTCTATCCGATCCTCTATCCTATCCTCTATCCTATCCTATCCTCTATCCTATCCTATCCTCTATCATATCCTATCCTCTATCCTATCCCATCATCTATCCTATCCTATCCTCTATCCTATCCTATCCTCTATCTTATCCTCTATCCTATCCTATCCTCTAATCTATCCTATCCTCTATCCTATACTGCCCTCTATCCTATCCTATCCTCTATCCTATCCTATCCTCTATCCCATCCTATCCTCTATCATTTCCTATCCTTTATCCTATCCTATCCTCTATCCTATACTATCCTCTATCCTATCCTATCCTCTATCCTATCCTCTATACCATCCTCTATCCTATCCTATCCTATCTAGAATATCGTTTACTCTATCATATCCTATCCTCTATCCTATAATATCATCTATCCTATTCTATCCTCTATACTATCCTATCCTCTATCCTATCCTATCCTGTATCCTATCCTCTCAT
The DNA here is from genome assembly GCF_050948215.1 of Halictus rubicundus. Lineage (NCBI taxonomy): Eukaryota > Metazoa > Arthropoda > Insecta > Hymenoptera > Halictidae > Halictus > Halictus rubicundus. The sequence goes on from NW_027488771.1 coordinate 299,816, forward strand.
TTATCCTATCCTATCCTCTACTCTATCCTATCCTCTATCCTATACTATCCTCTATCCTATCCTATCCTCTATCCTATTCTATCCTCTATCCGATCCTCTATCCAATCCTATCCTTTATACTATCCTATCCTCTATCCTACTCTATCCCCTATCCTATCCTATCCTCTATCCTATCCTATTCTCTA